>NC_091358.1:19349685-19463251 GCF_038502225.1 Cherax quadricarinatus | reverse complement strand
TGTACCTGGTTCTTCCCCTTTCACTGGCTCTGTTACAAGTGTAGAGGTTCACCCTCCTCCTCGTACTGTACTTTCCTTCCCTGTTCCCTCCCAAGTTTCTTCCTCTTCTGCCACCTCCCAGATTTCTGCCTCTTCTGTCCCCTTCCACGCATCTTCTCCAGTTCCCTCCACCCTTTCGCCCATCCCCCTGTACCTTGGTACAGTCCATTACAGTTCCAATCTTTACTCATCCTCCCCTACCATCTCCAATATTGTCTCCCATACGACGTCTTTGAATTCCGTAACACTTGAAGCAATCTCTGAATATATTGCAGAGACCAAACCATCAATGGACACTGATCCACCCTCTGTTCCTTCTCTCTCCTCTCCTCCATCTTTGCAACTCCTTTCTTTGCAGCGCACCTTTCCTTAGCTGCTTGAACGTTTTTCGCTGCCACCGCATGTGGACTTCTCTAACCCCTCTAGTCCATAGGAACCCTTACCTTCGGATTTCAGGTATCTTTATCATTGCCAATCATGGCCTATTTACAGTGGAATATATGCGGCCGCAGGGGTAATTGGGGTGAGCTTCAGACGTTACTCTCCCAGTTTTCCCCAGTTGGTGTTTTTTACAGGAACCAAAATTACACTCTGCTGTTATCTATCCCATCTCAGGCTATAATTTATTGTATTCTTCAGATCCTTTTCCTGATGGGACTTTTAATGAAAGTGCCCTTCTTCTATGCACTGATATTCTGTACCATCAGCTATTTGTTCATACTTCGCTGCATTACACAGCAGCCTGTATCCACTTGCATAGGTGGTATATGTTCTGTTCTTTATATCTCTCTCCTTCTCGGGCATTGTCTACCCCGGATATTGCCTTTGTTTCGTCATTACTGCCACCGCTTCTGTTACTTGGCGATTTTAATGCCCATCATTTCCTCTGGGGGGTCTCACTGTGATTCCCATGGCATTCAGTTAGAGGCTTTTCTTGCTACCCACCCCTTCCATGTTTTAAATACAGGTACTCACACCCATTTTGATCCTCGGACTCGCACTATCTCTTTTATCGATCTCTCAGTCTGCTACTCTTCTGCCGCATTAGACTTCACCTGGTCTGTTCTCCCGGATTTACATGATAGCAATCATTTCCCAATCATTCTTACTTTTCCTTCATATTCACCTCCTCTTCATAACCCACGCTGGCAATTTGATCAGGCAAATTAGAACCTTTACTCACAACTAACTGTTTTTAGTGAGGTTCCTTCTTCGTCCTCCGTTGATGAGCTTTTACTCCTCTTCTCATCCTCCGTTTTAGCTGCACCTTCTCATTCTACACCCCAAACTTTGGGCAGGCATTCTCAGAAATGCGTGCCTTGGTGGTCTCCTGCTTGTGCTCGTGCAGTATGTTTGAAACACGCTGCGTGGGGCAGGTACCGGTACAATAGGACCATGGAGAGACTTCTTGATTTTAAGCAGAAGCGTGCGATCGCTCGCAGTGTCATCCGTGACGCTAAACGCACTTGCTGGCGAGATTATGTCTCCACCATCACCTCTGCTTCCTCTATGAGTGCAGTCTGGAAAAAAGTACGAAAACTGTGTGGTAAATATTCTCCTGACCCGGCTCCTGTTCTGCGGGTTGCCGGTGTTGATATAGCAAACCCACTAGATATGTCCAATGAAATTGGCAATCATCTGGTCCGTATTTCTCAGGGGCTCCATCTATGCCCCTCGTTTCTTTCCTCAAAGTCTACCAGAGAGGTAGCACCCTTTGACTTTTCTTCTCTCAGAGAAGAACAGTATAATGTGCCTTTTACACTTCAGGAACTGGAGGCAACACTCTCAGCTTGCCGACCATCGGCAGCTGGGCCCGACGACATTCATATTCGTATGCTACAACATTTACATCAGTCAGCCCTTGCAGTCCTATTACGCCTTTTCAATCTTATTTGGTCGCAAGGAGTTCTTCCACAGCTGTGGAAATCTGCCATTATTCTTCCTTTCTGCAAACTGAGTACTACAGGACATGGAGCCTCCCACTATCGTCCCATTGCTCTTACCAGTGCAGTTTGCAAAGTGATGGAACGTCTGGTAAATAGACATTTAGTGTGGTATTTAGAGACACACAACAGTCTCTCCACTCATCAATATGGCTTTTGTAAGGGCCGTTCTACCATAGACCCTTTACTACGCTTGGATACGTATGTTCGTAATGCCTTTACGAATAACCACTCAGTTATTGCCATATTTTTTGACCTTGAGAAGGCATATGAAACAACTTGGAGGTATAATATTTTGGCCCAAGCCCACTCCTTAGGCCTCTGAGGCAATCTACCATCCTTCCTTAAGAACTTTTTAACTGACAGACATTTCCTGGGATGTGTTCTGAGCACAACACTTTTTCTCCTTGCTATTAATGATTTGGCCTCTAGTCTTCCATCAAATATTTGGTCATCACTCTGTTGATGACTTCGCTATTGCCTGTGCAGGCGCTGACTGTCGCCTCATTACAATTTCTCTCCAGCATGTGGTCGACCGTGTTTCCAATTGGGCCACCACACATGGGCTTAAATTTTCCTGTACCAAAACTCACCAAATTACTTTCACTAGAAGCACTGTCATCTCCAATCGTTCTTTGTACCTCTATGGCTCCCATATTCCTGAACGTGATACAGTCAGGTTTCTGGGCCTCCTCTTTGACCGTCGGTTATCCTGGAAACCTCACATTACCTCTCTGAAGGCAACTTGTCACAGCCGACTGAACCTTCTTAAAACTCTTTCTCATCTTTCATGGGGAGCTGATCGTCGAACTCTCCTTCACCTACATTCCACCCTCATTTTATCGAAACTTGATTATGGCGACCAGATCTATTCTGCGGCCTCTCCTGCTACTCTCTCTAGCCTTAACCCCATTCATCACCAAGGATTACGTTTATGCGTTGGTGCTTTTCGCTCTTCCCCTGTTGAGAGCCTCTATGCAGAAGTGAACGTTCCATCCTTATCCGATCGCCGTGATGCCCATTGCTTTCGCTACTATGTACGCTCTCATGATCGCAATCCTTCTATTTATAGAATGGTCACTGATATTAGTAGACATTCTTTATTTGTTCGCCGCCCTTGTTTACTCCGCCCCTTCTCTCTTCGCCTACATTTGCTCATGTCTTCTCTTCAATTACCACCTTTCTGTGTTCATGTAGCAATTCACTTTTCCCTACCCCCCTGGGAAGTTCCAGCTGTTCGACTCTGTTCTTTCTTTCTCCCTCGCTCGAAAGCCCAACTGTCTACTGTCACTTACCACTCTCTTTTTCTTGACCACTTCCACTCTCATTCTCATGCCATTGCAGTGTACACAGATGTCTCTAAGTCTTCTGATGGTGTAGGATTCGCAGCAGTGTTTCCGGACAGTGTTGTGCGAGGGCATTTACTATCTTCGGCTAGTATTTTTACTGCTGAATTGTATGCCATTCTTGCAGCACTTATCCGTATTGCATCTATGCCTGTGTTATCATTTGTGGTTGTCTCAGACTCCCTTAGTGCTTTACAGGCTATACAGAAATTTGATACACCTCACCCCTTAGTCCTCTCTATCAAACTTTGGCTGCACCGCATCTTTACCAAGCATAAAGATATTGTTTTTTGCTGGGTCCCTGGTCATGTTGACGTACAGGGCAATGAACAGGCAGACACTGCTGCGCGGTCAGCAGTACATGACCTACCAGTTTCACATAGAGGTATTCCACTTGCGGACTATTTTGCCGCAATAGCTACCCACCTTCACACCCGTTGGCAACAACATTGGTCTACTCTGCCCGGTAACAAACTTCAATTTATTAAACCGAGTATAAGTTGATAAATTAGACACATGTGCAACTCTTGGGTATCTTTATTGAGGAAACGTTTCGCCACACAGTGGCTTCATCAGTCCATACGTAGGAGAAACTTGAAGAACAGGAGGAGAATGAGGTAATCAGTCCCTCAACCTTGAGTCGATGTGTTCAGTCCGTCAGCCCATCAGTGTTGGTATTCTACTCAAGACTGATGGACTGAACATATCGACTCAAGGTTGAAGGACTGATTACCTCATTCTCCTCCTGTTCTTCAAGTTTCTCCTACGTATGGACTGATGAAGCCACTGTGTGGCGAAACGTTTCCTCAATAAAGATACGCAAGAGTTGCACCTGTGTCTAATTTATCAACATGTCGGTTCTCTGAACCATTCATCTACGAGTATAAGTTACTGGCCGTCTTCTTGTCACCAGTGTCGAGGTTGGGAGACTTCTCTCTCCCATCTTCGCATTGGCCATACTCGTCTTACTCATGGATATCTCATGGAGAGGCGCCCTGCTCCTCTCTGTGAGAACTGACAGGTTCCATTATCAGTCAGCCACATTCTGTTAGACTGCCCACTTTATCAACAAGCACACAGAATTTACCTCCGTCGTCGTCTTCACTCCACTGGTCTCTCTTTACCTTCCCTTCTCGCTGATGAACCCACCTTTCATCCGGACTCTCTCATTGACTTTTTGACAACAACTGACGGACTTCAGAAACTCTGATACCTTCAGCCTTTTCTCCCTCAATCTCTTGCTACCCTCTACCCCTGCAATATCCCCCTGCCCTGCTGTTTTCTGTAACCTACTGATCATCCCTCCCCCTTTCTGCCGCCCAATACCCTCGCTTCCTTCCCTACCCTGCAGCACTGTATAGCCCTTGTGGCATAGCGCTTCTTTTTTATTATAATAGTAATAATACCAGACTTACATGACAGCGATCATTTTCCAATCATTCTTACTTCTCCTTCATATTCACCACCTCTCCGTTGCCCTCGCTGGCAATTTGATCGGGCAAACTGGTACCTTTACTCGCAATTCACTACTTTTAGTGAGGTTCCTTCTTCGTCCTCCATTGATGAGCTCCTACATCTCTTCTCGACATCAGTTTTAACTGCAGCTTCTCATTCTATACCCCAAACCTCAGGCAGGCATTCTCAGAAGTGCGTGCCTTGGTGGTCTCCTGCTTGTGCTCGTGCAGTACGTTTGAAATGCGCTGCATGGGGCAGGTACCGGTACAATAGAACCAATGAGAGACTTCTTGATTTTAAGCAGAAGCATGCGGTCGCTCGCCGTGTCATCTGTGACACTAAATGCACTTGCTGGTGAGATTGTTTCCATCATCACCTCTGTTTCCTCTATGAGTGCAGTCTGGAAAAAAGTGAGGAAATTGAGTGGTAAATACTCTCCTGACCCGGCTCCTGTGCTACGGGTCGCCGGTGTTGATATAGCAAACCCTCTTGACATTGCCATTGAAATTGGCACTCATCTGGTTCATATTTCCCTGGGGGCTATATCTATGCTCCTCGTTTCTTTCCTCAAAGTCAGCCAGAGAAGAACAGTATAATGTGCCTTTTACGCTTCAAAAACTGGAGGCAACACACTCAGCTTGCCGATCATTGGCAGCTGGGCACGACGACATTCATATTTGAATGTTACAATATTTACATCATTCAGCTCTTACACTCCTCTTACAGCTCTTCAGTCTTATTTGGTCACAAGGAGTTCTTCACCAGCTGTGGAAATCTGCCATTGTTCTCTCTTTCCGCAAGCTGGGTATTACAGGACATGATGCCTCCCATTATCGTCCCATTGCTCTTACTAGTGCAGTTTGCAAAGTGATGGAATGTCTGGTAAATCGACGTTAAAAGTGGTGTTTAGAGACACACAACAGTCACTCCACTAGTCAATATGGCTTTCGTAAGGGACGTTCTACCATAGACCCCTTACTACGCTTAGATACGTATGTTCGTAATGCCTTTGCGAATAACCACTCAGTTATTGCCATATTTTTTGACCTTGAGAAGGCATATGACACAACTTGGAGGTATAATACTTTGGCCCAAGCCCACTCCTTAGGCCTTCGAGGCAATCTATCATCCTTCCTTAAGAACTTTTTAACTGACAGACATTTCCATGTTCGAGTTAATAATGTGCTCTCCCCGGTCTTTGTCCAAGCTGAAGGTGTCCCTCAGGGATGTGTTCTGAGCTCAACACTTTTTCTCCTTGCTATAAATGATTTGGCCTCTGTTCTTCCATCCAATATTTGGTTATCACTTTATGTTGATGACTTTGCTATTGCTTGTGCAGGCGATGACTGTCACCTCATTACAGTTTCTCTCCAGAATGCGGTCGACCGTGTTTCCAATTGGGCCACCACACATGGGTTTAAATTTTCCAGTACCAAAACTCGCCGAATTACTTTCACTAGACACTCTGTTATCTCCGATCGTCCTTTGTACCTCTATGGCTTCCGTTTCCCTGAACGTGATACAGTCAGGTTTCTAGGCCTTCTCTTTGACCGTCGGTTATCCTGGAAACCCCACATTACCTCATTGAAGGCAACTTGTCACAGCCAGCTTAACCTTCTTAAAACGCTTGCTCACCTTTCATGGGGAGCTGATCGTCGAACTCTCCTTCACCTACATTCAGCCCTCATTTTATCAAAACTCGATTATGGTGACCAGATCTATTCAGCGGCCTCTCCTGCTACTCTCTCTAGCCTTAACCCCATCCATCACCAAGGATTACGTTTATGCCTTAGTGCTTTTCGCTCTTCCCCTGTTGAGAGCCTCTATGCAGAAGCGAATGTTCCATCCTTGTCTGATCGCTGTGATGCCCATTGCCTTCACTACTATGTACGCTCTCATGATCTCTGCAATCCTTCCATATATAGAATGGTCACTGATATTAGTAGACATTATTTGTTTGCCACCCGTGTTTGCTCCATCCCTTCTCTCTCCGCCTACATTCGCTCTTGTCTTCCCTTTAGTTACCACCTTTATGTGTTCATGTAGCATCTCACTTTTCCCTACCCCCCTGGGAAGTTCCATCTGTTCGAGTCTGTTCTATCTCACTCCCTTGCTCGAAAGCCCAACTGCCTATGGTAGCTTCCCGCTCTCTTTTTCTTGACCACTTCCACTCATTCTCATGCCATCACAGTGTACATAGATGGCTCTAAGTCTTCTGACGGCATCGGATTCACAGCAGTGTTTTTGAACAGCGTCGTGCGAGGGCATTTACTCTCTTCAGCTAGCATTTTTACTTCTGAATTGTATGCCATTCTTGCAACACTTATTCGTATTGCATCCATGCCTGTGTCAACATTTGTGGTTGTCTCACTCCCTTAGTGCTCTGCAGGCTATACAGAAATTTGATGCACCTCACCCCCAGTTCTCTGTATCCAACTTTGGCTATGCCGTATCTCTACCAAGCATAAAGATATTGTTTTTTGTTGGATCCCTGGTCATGTTGACGTACAGGGCAATGAACAGGCAGACACAGCTTCGTGTTCAGCAGTACATGACCTACCAATTTCATATAGAGGTGTTCCATTTCCGGAACACCTTCACACCCATTGGTCAACTCTACTTGGTAACAAACTTCATTCTATTAAACCGAGTATGGGTTACTGGCCGTCTTCTTGTCATCAGTGCCGAGGTTGGGAGACTACTCTCTCCCGCCTTCGCATTGGCCTCACTCGTCTTACTCATGGGTATCTCATGGAGAGGCACCCTGTTCCTCTCTGTGAGAAGTGTCACGTTCCAGTTTGGATTAGCCACATTCTGTTAGACTGCCCTCTCTATCAACGAGCACGCAGAATTTACCTTCAACATCGTCTTTGCTCTACTACTCTCTCTTTTCCTTCCCTTCTTGCTGATGGACCCTCCTTTAATCCTGACTCTCTCATTGACTTCATGACAACGACTGATTTGCTCCACAAACTCTGATGATGATTCCTTTTGCACTCCCCTCAGCCCTTTCTACCTCAGTCTCTTGCTGCCCTCTACCTTTTCACCATCCACTGCCCCGCTGTTCTCCGTAACCTATTACTCATCCATCTCCCTTTTACCACCTGATACCCTCGCTTCCTTCCTGCCCTGCAGCGCTGTATAGCCCTTGTGATTTAGCGCTTCTTTTTTATAATAATAATAGCATAGGTCAGTTTAAATTTATATAACATTGCTTCAGTGCTTAAGTACTGCGTACTCTGATGCAAAATGTTCAGGTTCGAATCCTGCTGTGGACTGACAGATAATGTTTACAAATAATTTCACCCATTTGCGAATTGTTAAGCTTTTAAAAAGCTCTTTCAAAGTTTATTACATGTGACAGGATTTGATGAAATATCTTATCACTAGCCTGGTGTCCCGTGGTATGAGATGACCGCCTAGCTTCAGCTAGGCACCTTATCTGGGATCTGACTGAGTGGCTAAAGTAATGCATACTTTGATGTAGACTATTATGCCGATTCGAATGTGCGGACTGAGAGATAATGTTTATATATATATATATATATATATGTTTATATATATATATATATGTATATATATATATGTTTATATAATATATATATGTATATATATATGTTTATATAATATATATATGTATATATATATGTTTATATAATATATATATGTATATATATATATGTTTATATATATATATATATGTATATATATATATATGTTTATATATATATATATATATGTATATATATATGTTTATATATATATATATATATATGTATATATATATTGTGTGCGTGTAGATATGTATTGTCTGTATATGTGTGTATTTTAACTTCTTTTTGGCTTCGTAGGTCATATTTGCATGTGTGTGGGATATGTCATCGTGAAAGAATACAATTATCATGTGTCAGTAACTTTATGTATTTTTATTGACAGTCCGAGTTCCATCATAAGATTAGTGGTGTGAAGGTTCAAAGTCTGTGTCCCAGCCTGGTGAAAACCGACCTTCTAGTCAACTCACTCAAGACTGCCTTCACCCCCGAGGTCGGTCAAGCCTTGACCAAGTTTGCTGATTCTCTCAAAGATATGTCGTGAGTGTTCCAAATATTTCTCTTTATTAAATACTGTTTTTTTTCAGTATTATGTATTTCTTTTTTTAAAGGTAAAATTCGTTCTTCACCTGTATTAATATGTTGTTTATATTTTGAAATAAATTTTCAGTGAACAAATAATGTGACAGTTTCTTAAATATTTTTAATTTGTTTTATTGAGGCTTTGATGTCTTAGTTCGTCTTAAATGTGTTTGAGTTGTAATTCTCCCATTTCCTCAAAAAAAAAAAAAAATCCACTGGCATCAAACATTCCTTTTTTTTTTTTTTTTTTTTTTTTTTTTTTTTTTTTTTTTTTTTTTTTTTTTTTTTTTTTTTTTGTAATTTTGATCTTCCAAACATCCAGGCCTAAAAAAAAGGAGGTATTTTCAGGCTTTGCCTGAAAATACCTCCTTTGAAAGATGTTGACAAGGAAACATAACTGTCGGAAAATATAGAAAGTTTTGACGATTTACTACCCTTATTTAACCCCCAGTGGGTCACCTTACATGAAGTTTGAGATTCCTGAGTACCTGACTAAAAAAATCTATCTACCTATCTGCCTATATGGCGGAGAGATTTCCATATTTGTTCATACCTTTATGTGTCATATAGACTATGTCTTACAGTACATTCAAACTTCGGCTTATTATTAATGCAAATCACTGTTATCCTACAGAGCGGAGACGGTAGCAGAGGCACTAGTGAAGCTGCTAGAGGAAGGTCGTAATGGAGCTTGTATGGTGGTAGTAGCTGACAAAGCTCCCTTCTACGTGGACTCCCCCATTCCTTCCTAGCTCCTGCTGCTGCTGCTCCTGCATTACAACCGAAGCAAATTACGTCTTGTTCCATTTGCCTGTGTGAAGCATCACTTGTCTAGCAGCCACAGCAGCGATGATCAACACAACTACTAACACATAACAAAAACGTCTTGACTTGAACTTTCTAAATCACCACAGTCTTTTGATGGAAGATTTCATATATCTTAATATTTTTATGTAAGCTCTGAAGTACATGGCTATACAGAGTACATATATGGACTCGCGTGTGAGTCTGCAGGGTTGTTCACCGGAATTTTCACACAATTTGTTACTCTCACATTGTAAATTTATCATTCCATATTTAAGTATATTGAAAATTCATTATCAGTTATGTCTGGTTCATTACTGGCATTAATATGTAATTTTCATAAATTTTGGAATTAACGTAAAATATTACATTCTATATTGATTTGAATTATATTTTGAAACTCACACAATTATACTTTAGGGGTCCTAGAATTATTACTAATATATTTACAAAAATAGTAAATCCTCGTGGGTCATTTAGAATTTAAAATTCTCAATTCGTATAAATAATTTCCAAGTCTTACAGCTTCGTAAAATGGTACAGTTTATGAAAAAGAAACACACACTGTGTGAAGAGGCGGGGACCAGGAGCTGAGTCTCAACCCCTGCTACCATAAATAGGTGAGTACAAATAGGCGAGTACACAGACATACTCAGTCCGTTCACACAGTTGCTCTCCACCACAAGAAGCCTCTCTTCGACCCCGCCGGGGTGTAGAATTTATATTCTACAAACGTCACATCCTTTTCACAATGCTGTCGAATCGTGTGAAAATCAAGCCTGTGAATGGTGCAATAAATGACTCCTCGAAGTTAGCCTTAGCTACCGTCGTAAGGACCTGCCTGCAGGTCAAATTTACGGCAATCCACTCTCTGAAAGACTCCTTCATTGTCGTCTGCACAGACGACACGGAAGCACTAAAACTAATGGACGACTCTTCAATCAGGACCCTACAAACGCAACAATTCACTCTATCCCCGTCTCCATTCTTGAAGTCGAAACGTTCTGTCTTTGTGAAAAGACTGGACAATATGGTCACCTCTCTCTCTACTGAAGCACTGAAGACATCTATTGAGGAACAAAACACCTGGGCCTCGGTAGACAGCATCTCAAAGATCCCCAATGCCGCATCTATGCTAAAGATTACATTCTCAGATATCTCCATGGCTGCCCAAGCTCTCTCTGACGGTCTGGTCATCTCATATTACCACATTCACCCAAGTCATATAGAACAAGAACGTTTCACATACATCTCCCACTGCTGGACCTGCTACTCCTATAAACACACCACCAAGGACTGCCCCATCAAGGATATGAAGTTTTGTTCAAAATGTGGGAATGATGGACACGATTTCAGATCCTGCACCATTACTACAGCACCAACATGTCTTAACTGCAAGGGTAATCATCATACCCTTGCAGCTAAGTGCCCACTCAGGAAAGAAATCATATTGAAGAAAACTAAAGTTCTGAAGAACACCTCCAATTCACCCACATACTCTGCAATAACTAAACCACAAACCGACACCACCAAGACTCTACACGCTAATCTACAGGCACCATCGCCCAGCAACTCCCTCTCTCCACTCCCCGACGGTGCTCCCTCAAAGGTGCTGTACTGCATGGTGTATGCACACCTTGCAAACTCAGCAAACCCCGGCACTTTCAACACCACTGTTAACGAACTATTCCGTCTGAACAACATGCCTGCCTTCAATTTTCCGGACTCCACACCTTCAGAAGACATCCTCAAGATCCTTCCCAACGTCATGAACTTTACTGCTCCTGCAGACCTGTCTCCTGCCCAAGCAACTGCTCCTGTAACTTCTATAACCACTTCCACCGCTGACAACGTTGATCAAGTTGCCTCAGCCACCGTCTCCCACCTCTCCCAGCCTGCTGTTACACAACCATTACACCTCACAGCTGCTCCTGTCGAACCTCAGTCACCTGCTACCACCATTGTAGATTCTCCCAATGAATCCACTCCAGAAGAGGAAGATAACGACGACTCCAGTAAACCCTCATGGGAAAACCTTACCTTTTACACTTCTTCAAATGCTGACACCATGACCTGTACTGAACTCTACAAAAGCCTCGGTGCTGGAACAGTCAAGTATGCCTGTGAATCACCGCTTCACTTCACACTCACCCAAGTTCTTGAGTTCATCAAGCCTCTACGTTTCACCTTCAGTAACAAGGCTAAACTATACCACCTATCTAGAAGCAGCTTCAAAAAGTTCGAAAATGGCTCCATTGCTAACCTGCCTCCTCAGTTACTCCTATAACTCCCATATGTGTTCTACCCTCTGATGTGACCTAGCCTGCTGCCAGCTACTCAAGATTCAAGACTTCAACTACCACAAGTTCAATGCAACAGTCCCTGCTATTCCTGTTCTCAAGTCTGCACCACGATCACCTTAGCTGCTGGGTTAAGTCCTGGCTCTGTTTCTCTAACTAAGAACACTTCTCTACAGAGCTATTCTTCATCTGTCCCATCTTCCCCGCTCATCCCATTGGGATCTTACCTGAACTTGTTTGCTTTGCTTGCTTACATATAAAGTACGATAAAAGTCTTGGAGCAAGGAAAGGGTGAACTTAGTAACAACCAGCGAAGAGGTGGGGCCAGGAGCTGCGACTCGACCCCTGCAACTATAAACAGATAAGTAGAAATAGGTGAGTACACACAGACACACATATTTACTTCAAAATCATTAGCCTGAGTGAAAAATTTGCTCAAAATGATTGAATTAGGCAACTTGAATCTAACAGTAGGTAGATTTTTCCATATGTTAAAGTGTATATAAGAATAACTAACACAGGGATTGTTCCATGAATGTCCTCTATCGATTATTATTATTATTATAATCAAGAGGAAGCGCTAAACCCGGAGGATTATACAGCGCCTGGGGGGGGGATGTGGAAGGCATTCAGGCTTAACTCGGGGAACTGGAGCACAGATCCAATTCCCTAAATCAAGAGCCCCTCACCAACATCAAGGAACCTTCCTTGAGGGTTGTCCTCTATCGAAATGGTAGCTACAATATTCATTTCTCATCATTTAATATAAGGATTGTAATATGAGAATATTTTGAATTTTCTCTAAAATGAACTTCTCCAGAAATATTTTGTATTACTCTGAAGTTCTAATAATAAAACAAAATAATCATAGATAATTATTTACCCAATATTTTGTACCCAAGGCTCGAAATTTCTCATTGAGAAAGTGTCGCAGTGCGGGGGAATAAATACTACTGGAAGTAACACAAATCTTAATACAGTAACTTTAATGATTCGCCGATATATGTGTTGGTCCGGGTCTCCTCCAGATGGTGATCCAGTCAAGTACAGTACTGTTTACAGCGAGGCTGCCAACATTATTATCCTTCGTTATGATTCCTCGGAATTACTCTGAGACTTTATATTTATTGACAAGTTGGTATTAATACTGTTTTATACGTAGTGAAGATGGCTCCCCTCAGGTGGTGTTCTTTTATATTTATTGACAAGTTGGTATTAATACTGTTTTATACGTAGTGAAGATGGCTCCCCTCAGGTGGTGTTCTTTTATATTTATTGACAAGTTGGTATTAATACTGTTTTATACGTAGTGAAGATGGCTCCCCTCAGGTGGTGTTCTTTTATATTTATTGACAAGTTGGTATTAATACTGTTTTATACGTAGTGAAGATGGCTCCCCTCAGGTGGTGTTCTTTTATATTTATTGACAAGTTGGTATTAATACTGTTTTATACGTAGTGAAGATGGCTCCCCTCAGGTGGTGTTCTTTTATATTTATTGACAAGTTGGTATTAATACTGTTTTATACGTAGTGAAGATGGCTCCCCTCAGGTGGTGTTCTTTTATATTTATTGACAAGTTGGTATTAATACTGTTTTATACGTAGTGAAGATGGCTCCCCTCAGGTGGTGTTCTTTTATATTTATTGACAAGTTGGTATTAATACTGTTTTATACGTAGTGAAGATGGCTCCCCTCAGGTGGTGTTCTTTTATATTTATTGACAAGTTGGTATTAATACTGTTTTATACGTAGTGAAGATGGCTCCCCTCAGGTGGTGTTCTTTTATATTTATTGACAAGTTGGTATTAATACTGTTTTATACGTAGTGAAGATGGCTCCCCTCAGGTGGTGTTAGTGGTAATAAAGATGATAAATGAGACTCTTACAATATCTTGGTATCTATTTTTCATACGTTTTGCTATCCAGTAGCTTTATCAATACATGGACGTGATCTGAAGACTGCAGAACTATACAGAAGGCTGTAGAAGACGAGGTAATCAGTCCCGCCGCTTAGGATCTGAAGCACAGGCAGGAAGATTATCATTTAAATACTGGAGTCAGATGAGGTGCAGCAGGTGCCCAAGAAATGGGCAAAAGGCAGTAAGAACTGTGCAGATGTCTTCTGTACCAAGATTCCAAGATATTGCTTTGTCTAACAAGTTGTTTGTTAGTGGTATATAATACCGGAAAGATATCTTGTACGAATGATATACACCTTGTCACTAGATATAGTAATAATTCCTTATGGGAACTTAACACTAGAGGTATTGACACGAAAGGAATTACTCGTGAGGAGACGGATAGTTGGAGAGATTCCTTAAACAAAGTGGAAAACCATAGAGGCCAGTGTTAGGCTATTTTGGCTTGGAAGGCAGACTGTCCTGAGCTGTCCAAAAACTGCAGATTAAAGCTGACCAATGGAATTCTTTAAAAGTTAGCTTGACCGAAAAATGTGTCTCATATAGCAGGAAGTAGATCCTTGTTTATTTTGCATTTAACTGTAGTATCAAAGCTAATAGTGTGAGCGCATTCACATAATGACTGTTTATTAACAGGTTCTCCTCAAAAACCCAGAAATTAGGTAGCCACGTTGCGATTTCGCAGAGGTAAATATGCTTATTGCGCTGATATTAACAAGGCATTCATCCGAGTCATGTTGAATTCTTAAGAGAAATTTCGTCATGCTTCAACCTTAAAAATCCCCCTTAAAAAACACCTGAGGAAGAGTTGAGAACTCGGAGATTTACGTCGGTATTGTTTGGAGCAATAAGTTCTCTGTTACCACTTAAAGCAGCAGTTGACTTTCATTTGTCCAACTCATCTTTATATTAATAATTTTTAATAAAACAATATTATGTGGACAATTTTCTGTAGAACAATTTTCTGTAGAACAATTTTCTGTAGAACATTTTTTTGTAGAACAATTTTCTGTAGAACACTGATCACGGGTTAGAACCCGTGATCAGTCTCTTGAAATTCCAGACCGACACGTTAGCCACTGGGCCAGCTAGCTACAATAAAAATCACGGATCTAGGTATATTTATACACCATGGAAAGGTTAGCACAGGCACCACTGTGGCCACAAATGAAACTTTATACAGACGAATCTTCAGCTAGCGTGGCCGTGACGAACTCTAGCTCAAGTCCCCTCAAAGCCGTCAAAACCTAGTCATGTCATTATGATTTCTTGAGTCAACACTTTGAATCTTGATTAACCTTTTAATATTTATGCTTAGGCAATTTAAAAAAAAATATCTTTCGTGAATAAGGAAGCTCAACCTCATCTAAGGGATGAGTTAGAATGTTATCCATGACACTAAGACTTGTTTTCCAGGTAAGTAACAAAAAGGCACAATACCGTGACTGGAACAGTACACAAATAACCCGCACGTAGGAAAGAGGAGTTTACGACGATGTTTTGGTCCGACTTGGACCCCAAGTTCTCCTGCAGTGCTTCCATTTCTTGGTCTTTCACTGACTCCATTATAATAATAATAATAATAATAATAATAATAATAATAATAATTTACTACAAGTACATGTACAAAGTATACAGACCATAGCTGACATCAATGACATACTACTATATAGAAAGCCCCTTATTATGCAGAGCATTTCCCGCATATTAAGTCACTTTCGTCCCAGGATGCGACCCACACCAGTCCGCTGGTGTGGGTCGCATCTGATGGGTGAACTTGAACAACAGGTGTAATGAAAAACATCCAATGTTTCCACCCCTTCGCCGGGGATCGAACCCAGACCCTACTACTGCTGCTACTTCTACCACTACCTCTCTGCTTCCTTCCCTCTTTTGTCCCATTCCTGTCTGCTGGCCTATATATACTGCCTCCTTCTCTCCTTTCTGTTACTGTGACTTTGTAATTTTTTTTTTATATTTTTATTTAAGGACACAGTATACAATCTACATGTTGTTATACATAAAACTTAACAAAAAAAGCTCAACTCTGAGAAAAAACAAGCCTAACTAGGAATGTAACAGAAGAACCTACACATGACCATTCCTTAACAAAAGCTACAAAACAAAACCTGTTACACTTATGCATATTTTGTATGAAAACTTTATATACAAAACATTAATTATACACCAAATCATTTCTCATACAATTGTTTTGTATAGTAACATGTTACGTACATAGATTCTCGAAAACTTAAACCCCCTGACAATGTTTTCGAGGAGACTAAATGGTACTCCCCACACCCTATATAACCCAAATACACATCATATGGAACTTTGCATACTCTAGAATAAATGATAAATTATAAGAAAAAAATTTCTAAGATGTGTGCCTCCTCCCATCACCCTCAAGGTACACAGTATGAACAGGTGAAATACACCCTTAATCCGTGTGTATATACGTTCCTACCTCATTAACTTCCAAACAGGAAGGAATACTGAAAAGGGCAATGTACAATGCCCCCTCTCGTACACAGAACATCTAACATTAACAAAGTTGACATAATACAGGAAATACATGAGCCTGGTACACGCAGGCACCTCGCCCGCACTACAGTAGTTAAATAGAATAAGAATCAAAACATTAGTCTCTGGGGCAACAAAAACAAAAACCCTGCATCTTTTACAACACAAATAATTCCTAGCTCATTATTTCCTAAATATTTTCAGTTTGGTCCTTCTTTGAAAAGTATCGGAAGGACGCCTTGGCGAACCCACAGAAGCAAGAAAATCTTACCAAAAAAAACCTCCACCTCTCTCACAGAAGCCCCAGTTCAATAACAGAACACCCCACCCACACACACAGACTCACGAACAGACATGCACACAGACACTCGCCACACACGCAACAAAACACACACACACACACACACACACACACACACACACACACACACACACACACACACACACACACACACACACACACAAAGGCCCTCACACAGGCCTTACATCATGTTATCTCACATACACCACTGGAGCAGCCACCATCACCTCCCTTACTGCAATCATCTCCAAGTACTCATCACTCGCCTCCGGAAACCTACCCCTTGCTGTCCTTTCCCGGCACCAACTGTAGCAGTCATGACACAGTCAGTCCCCAATATCTCTCCGGGAAAAGAGTAACCCACTGACCCCCATATAAGCTCCTATTCCTACCCACCGACCTATAAAAACTCACCGCTAAGGCCTTGATCCTGACATTACCCCCAACCTCCCTCATTCCCCAAGAAACATACAAAAAATCAACCATTATATACCTTAACGCCCTTGCTACCTCATTAGACACTCCTCCCACGTCTAAAATTAAAGCCCTAAGAACCCCCCCTTCCCCCCCCCCCCCAATAATCCAAAAACACCCCTCAACTACACCCTTACATTTCCAAAAAAGGACAAAAATACACCACATGGAAAGCATTTTCCACGTCACCACAATGTGCACATGAAGCATCTCTCACATATCCCATCTGCCTCAACACCTCTTTTGACGCCAATGTCCCCATGAGGAATCTGTAGACCACTTCTCTCACCCTTGCAGGCATTCTTAGCTTTCGAAATTCCTCCCATATTACCCTCCAATCATATGTGGGGAAGACAGCCACCCCTTGCAACGTCTCCCGACGATACTCGACTCCCACCAGCCTCCCTATTCGCAAATGACGCACATCTCGAACTCTTAACATATACCTCAACATATCCTCGCACACCTCCAGGTCCCTCCCACTCCACCAACAACGAAAGTCCCTCATCACTTCCCCCACACGCCGCCCCCTGACCCCCCTTACTGAGGTATCTCACCTTGACGTATATTGCCCTCACCCTGGGCCCCAATGCCAACAAACCCAATCCCCCCTGACGCACCCCAGTCATTACTACGTCATATCCCAACCACGCCCTCCCATAACCCCATATATACCTTAATGCCCTCTTCTGGATGTCTGTTACATCACAATTTCTCAAAGGATATACTGCCGCAGCTCCCCAAACCTTACTGTATACCAACGAATTCACAATCACAGCCCTTTGGTGCAACGTAACATCTCTGGCCCGAAGGCCACGTAGCCTACCCACTGCCTCTGAATTAATCTTTCTACTGTCCTGCCTGTCCGCTGTGTACCAAATCCCACAAATCTTAATCCGTTCCACGACATTCCATCCAAACCCCTGACCCAAACTCCCGCCTACCCAGGTGCCCATCTCTAACAACATCGACTTGCTTTTGTTTACCCTCTGTGAAAATTTGTATGGACTGCCTCCAAGTGAGTCGCCTACCCAGGCAAACTCTGTTGACACCGAGTTCTGAGGTGGGTACCTCAGCCTCACAAGTGGCTTATAGGACAGATTTTCACAAATGATTGATGTTGCAAGAAAACTCGCCTGCATGCATGTATGAAGGACTAACTTACTTGGTGTTGCAGCATATATCCTGATCTTCAACTTTCCTAAGCTTAGCCTTAGCCCCTTTGGACTTCCCCTCAGAAACCACGTGCAACCACGAGCATTAATTCCTGCAATATTCAATCGTTATTAGTGTCCTGCCTGCACCTCAGAAATTCCTATATCCAAGAGGGTATGTATCCCCTAGTATAACTATGCAGACACGGACACTAGCTTCCAGACTGCCTTAAGACACTGGTACTTACTGGGCATGCACTGCCTGTTGCACACCGGACCCACAGATCAAACTCACTCACAATCTCCCCAGACACTGGCCAGAAATCTACGAGATAAAGTGGAGGTCTTTTCTTACTGTATGGGCCTGACGGAGGAGGTCATCTACGGCACATCGAGGTGCCTCTACCAGATTTCCCCAGGTCTTGAATGTGAAGATACGTGGGGGGCGCCATCTGCTGATCACGGCACGTCTTGTCCAGTTGGTGTCTGTCTTAAGAAGAACAAGCTGGTCTCTCTTCCAGACCCTCATCTCTTCGTTCAAACTAGGGCTGCCAGTTCTCCCTAGCTAACTTATCCTAGTGTTTGCCTACATTATCGGCCTATTACTACCTATGTTAAGGTCTTAGGTCTACATTATTATTATCTACAGTTGCCTTAGTAAACCTAATAGTAATATACTAACAGTAAAACTACCTACTCCTTCCCTGAAGAGTAAATCTATAAATTAAATAAATGCCTACCAACAATCCACGCCAACTAGAGAGAATGCTGTTTGTTTGGGAGGGTTTAAGGGCCACCCAGCTCAGCCGTTCCAATACGGCCATGTCGGATCGGTCCTGTGGAACTTTAGGGACCAAATAAATTTCCACACCCTCATTCCTGTTACGGCCCCAAACTTCTCGATGACTCTACCCACCCTTGAAAAATCCTCCCCTCCACTAAGTAAGATCGTCGTATCATCAACATAACCCAGAACCCCCCCATCATTCCCCTCAACCCCCTCCCCACACAACTCTCGGTCTACAAGCTCATAAAATGGGTTCTGTACACAAGCAAATAATAGCTGTGAAAGCGGGCAACCCTGCTACAAACCCCTCTCCATACGAATCCCAGAACCCAACCTACCATTCACCTGCACACGCATCATCGCCCCCGCATACAATGCGTCCACCCACCCAACCACCTTGGCACCAAAACCCAAATCACACAAACTCTCACGCAAAAACACCCTGTCCGCACAATCATATGCATTCTCCCAATCCACCCCTAGAACCTGCCCCCCTCCACAGCCCTCTAAGAAATCCCTTATGCGCACATGTCCATCCCACATACTCCTCCCTGGAATCCCAAACTGACCTCCATGTAAAAGCGATCCGAGAACCGCCTTCTTTCTATTCCCTAGAATCTTTGCGAACACCTTATAGTCTGTGAACATTAAGGAAATTTCCCGGAAAGCACTCAGTGCCTGCGCCCCTTCCTTCTTTGGTACTAATACTACTATGCCTGTACGTTGTGACTCGCACATTCTCTGCTCATCTAGCATATTTTTCAAAACCCCAACCAAACAATGCCTCATGCACTCCCAATGAGCCCTATAAAAATCAATAGGCAAACCGTCAATGCCTTGCGCATTACCCGTGTGCATGCTGAAGACCGCATCCATCACTTCAGCCTCACTAATATCAGCCTTCAACCCCACCCTATCCTTTTCTCCTATAGCATTAATAACCCCCCTACCGAAAGACGCCTGCCAGGTGCCCCGCCTCCTACACACACTCCATTTTCTCCTGAACCATTCATCTGCATAAATGCTCATACTCTCAGTGGAGATGAGGACTGCACCTTCCGGGTAATTCCCCACCCCCACACTAGTCTCTAACTGCAATAACATTGTCACTCTCCTACGCTCCCTAAACTTATGCAACACATACCCAGTCGGTTTATCCCCCCACAACACATCGTCCAACCCTGAACGAAAATGTACCGTGTCGAAACGTTCATAATGAATCTCCTCAATCCTACCTCAAAGCAGTGCTATATCTTCCCCCTCCCCTCCCCCCTCCTGTAACATGCCAACAACTGTCCCTCCAAATAATTCTGCAAACCATATCTCCATCTCACTTCCTCACATCCCTTGACCCTATAAAAATTCACGATCCCAGGTATTGCACGCAACTCCCACCATTCTACAAGCTCCATAGCCCAATCCCTAGCTCCCCAAAACCCATTCCACCACTCCTCAAAACCCATTCTCCCCCTTCCCCCTGAGCAGCCGCACATTCAACTTCCAATAGCCGGGGTAAATATGCACGGCACCTTCCCACGAGAGATCCACTATCACTGCCCTATGGTCCGAGAAACCCACGTCAAAAGTCTGCACCCTCCCGACCTCCAATCCCTGCATGACGTAAATCCTGTCTAGTCTTGCAGCATACCCCCTGTGAACGAAACGAACATGTGCTCCACCATATAACCTCCTCCCCCTGCAACATCTACGACACCCACGTCCCTCAACACATCCCTCAGAACACTTAATACACAACCCGCCCCCCTCAGTTCAACATCCTGGCCCCTAATTACACAATTCCAATCCTCACCAATAATCGTGATGGAAGGCAATCCCCACAGATGGTACAATAAGTCTCCCCTCACAAAATCCGCTTTTACCCGTGTATTGCTCGATGCCGGGACATACACTCCTATGAAACATGCCCTTCTATCACCCCATACACCATCTACCCGCACAACCCTCCCCCCTGCCTCCTCCCAACCCATGACACGCAAGGGGCTGGTCTCCTTTATAGCTATCGCCACCCCCCCCCTTTCAACTGCCAAGCACAACTAACGTACAACTTATACCCATGCAACAACAACTCACTACCAATCTTATGATAGTGTTCCTGCAAGAAACACACTTCCACCTGGAACCTACGTAAGAGCCATACTAACCACACAGTTTTGATCTCAGTCTTGAGACCGTTCACATTTAGAGTGACACATCTGAAAGTTATAAGAACGGCGGCTTCCCTCTATGCCTCTGTGGCTTGCCTACCATTCCTTTTCCTGTGCGTCGACCCGACGCCTCACCAGACTTTTCCCTGGCTCCCTCCCCACCTTTTACCCTTTCACTACATAAATCATGATCCACTAGATCCTTTCGGTCCAGCAACTCCTCATCCTTTGCCCAAGCTTTTTTGCCCGGCCTCTGCCCCGGCGTGAGTACCTCCTCGGCCTCAACCGTGCCAGCCGGCCTTTTCCTAGATCCACTACCCACACACATGTCTTCATCTGACAAATTCTCCTGATGGACCTCCACCTCCACCACTTGCTCTAAGCGAGTTCCACACAATGTTCGTACCACAGACTGCTGTTCCTCCCTCACATCAGCCTCGGCAGCACTTAAGGCGGAGGTCCCCGACCCGTCCAAAAAAAACTCTCAACACGTCCTCCAGTAAATCTTCCTGAGGAACATCGTTCCTTCCTAATGGAGCCCCCGACGGCCCTGTCTGCTCCCCCGAGCCTACCGGGAGTGTAACACAGGTACCGACCATCTGTACTTCCCGATCAACCTCTTCACTCCAACGACCACTCGTCCCTGCTTCCTCCTCTCCCAACTCTGGCATCAACTCACAAGGCCGCTGCTCCACTGCCAACGTACTAGGAGCCCTGGTAGGCTGCCTCCTAGGACACTGTGCTGCCATATGGTCGTAGGAGCTTCATAATCGACAGGTCCTTCTCTGGCCAGCATAGTGCACAAAGACCTGCGTCCTGTAACCCACTAGCATGACGTAGGACGGTATAGGCCTAGCCAACGTCATTTTGAGGGTATAAGAACCCTCAGGTCGTCCCTCGTATGGCCCATCTTTCCATACTCCCATCGAGCTGAATGAACTTTACCATAACTGTTGAAGACCTCCTGTATACTATACGCAGTCGCCTCGAAAGGGACGTTTCTCACCTTCACCCACGTATAGTACCTAGATACGTCGTGCAAGACGACTTCCACTGTCGAGTTCACAGTCATCTTCCTCTCCTGGTACTCGTCAACAAGTCTGTCGTAGACGCCGGTACGATTCAGTTTCAGGAATACTCTGGTCATCCCATTTAAGGCTACACCATATACTTCATCGTTGGGGACACCATAGACGTCTCGGATGATGGTGGGTAGCAATGTATTCATCGTTTCGCCACTGAGCGTGCCACATACCAGCTGTATACAAGCAGTGTTGATCCGCTGACCCACTCGATACACCATTTTGCCTTCCAGTTGCTAAAGGTCACCACCAGAGGGCAGGTGTAGCTACAAGGCATGCGTCCTCTCTCCCCGGAGGTCGAGAGACGAATGCCTGACTTTGTAAAGGGCCCAAGGCTGACCGAAGCGTTGTCGTAGCTCCTCTCTCCTAAGTGCGGGTTATTTGTGTATTTTCTTCCAGTACACAAAAGATATGTAGTAAAGCATTACAGAAAGTCAGATAAAGTAACTTATTTCCAAATGGGTGCTTGTTACTCTTTATATCACTGCAGAATTATATAGCGAGAAAAAATTTCAAATTCCTAATATTGTCGACGAATAAGTGTTTTCTGGCAGCTAGACAGCAATTCAGTGAAACCAGAATAATAAGTATTAGTCTATGTTAGAAATTGGTGAACGAAACTCAGGAATCACTAGAGAAAACGAAGATAAGGCATTTATTTATTTATTTTATGCCCTTGTGGCTTAGCACTTCTTTTTGATTATAATAATAATAATTTATTTATTTATTTATTTTTATTTGGACATGATACATAGTTGTACAAAGAAATATAGTAATTGGGTGTACATGCCAAAAGCCCCTTGTATGCAGAGCATTATGGGCAGCTTAAAATTAACTTAAGTTTAACTAAGCAATGATATATTCAGTGGTAAAAATTACAGTAAACAAATTACAACATGAAGTACAAATGAATATTTCAAATAAGAAGCATTAAAGTTGTACAAATTTGTAGCATAACAATGTATAAAATAATCGAATCGAGTAAAATCAATGATTTGTAGTGCAGAAACAGGTCATATGGTCATTAGATGAGTTACTGTGCAGTCAAGAGAATGGAGTATTATATTAGGTAATGTAATTAAACAAACATAGTTTGATAGGGTCACAGGTTATATATTTATGAAATACAGTTATTCAGTATTTATTTAGTTGTGGTTGAGTAAGTGGTTTTTAAGAAGTCTTCATTTGATAAACAGTGTTTCTTTTATAATCACACGTAATGAATTCCAGATTTTTTGGGCCTTTTATGTGCATTGAGTTTTTACATAGTGTGAGATGGACACGAGGATTTTTATAATCAAGGGGGAGCACTAAACCCGTAGGATTATGCAGCGCCTGTGGGGGGGGATGTGGAAGGTATTCAGGCATAATTCAGGGAACTGGTCGCACAGATCCAATTCCCAAGATCAAGGTAAGGAGAAGTTTGAGGGGAGGGTTTATATCTGAGTTTAGTGTTCTATGTATGTAGTAGGCACAATAATAAGTATGGATGTTTTGTACAGTGAGTAAGTTTAGAGTTTTGAATATTGGTGGAGTGTGCTGCCTGGAGTGGCAATTTATCATTCTGACTGCAGCCTTTTCTTGGGTAATTACTGGTCTGAGATGATTTATTGTTGTTGAGCCCCATGCACAAATTCCATAGGTGAGATAGGGGTAATCCCACAGATGTTACGACCTCAGAGTTATATATCATGCATAGGATTACGAAACTGCCCAAATGTGGTTCCATAATAGTTGGTCAGCAAAGAACAATTACCAGAAATAAAGGCAATTTTAATTTCTAGTGATCAGAGCTAAGCCCATAATATAGAAACTAGTTATACTGAACACAGCTTGCTTGATACTCAGAATTATACTTCCATAAGAAAGTTATAATGCATCACCCAGTATATCCTCGATTGATGATCTTAAATAGGCGCAAAACTCTTTAGGAAACTTGTATGATATACTGGATACAGAAGTTACAAGTTGAACAACTTGTCTATGATCCCCCCATTACAGACTTATAGTAACCAATCTCAGGAAGTGGTAGGTGACGAGCAGAGTTGCCAGGCAAATGAAACTGTTAAAAAAAAAAAAACTTCAAAAGTCATTGTTGGCAGAGCCCATAAAGCATGCAGTTTTATTGGCCAGGTAGAGGTGTCCCCTAGTCTGATAGGCAACGCTCTTGTCTCATACACTGAGTGTCCGTGGAAACACTGGGTATGGGAACTTGAGATGTCCACTCTAGCAATCACTGTTGACACAGATGACACAAAACTCTCAAGTCCCGTTCTCACAAGTACCCCTATGGTACACTTCTTTAGAGGGTTAATCGCCCTACAGGAAATTCTTATCTACATGCACAAACTAGAACAGACTTGTGGTGTCTATACTAGCTAGAAATCCCCTGAATCTACCCAAGCTATCTCGATTTCTAATGATCTCCCTCCCTCTCTCTCTCCAAGAATCCAGGCGCTCTGAAGAAATGGTTCCTGCAACAAAGTGCATTAGCATTCCCAGCCTACACCTGGAGGGTCCTTGAAATCACTGGGGGTTTCCCTAACTAATATTTATGTACATTAGGGGATACTACCTTCTGGTCTCATATTCAAGGGGTAGTTACTCAGCAGTCTTGGCTGCTAATATTCCTGAGAGTTGGTCGTTCACCTGCACCTAACCCATTGCTAAATTACCCCTTGCTTCCCAAAATATCGTCAGTCGACTAATACTAAGAGAAAAACAGAATTTTCTCATTACGTTGCCACAGTACGTTGGGAAGCCTCTTTGATCCTCCTCGTTGGTCACCAGGCACTATTTTGAGCTGTTACCTCGTCTACTGTCGTTACCAGAAAGAAGCTTCTGCCTCCCCTAACCAATATCTGCAATCTCATTACCTAATATAACATAATATTAATGTCTAAGGCTACATTATTAATTCTAATATTATTTACCAACCATTTAAGTCTACCTAAATCATTCTTAAGGCCTACATCTATCAGTTAGTATATAACACTTACGATTCCTCTGCATCCTTGCCCGGAGGTGTTTGTTAGTGGGCTGTAAGGGCGCGATGCAGCACTCGCCATTACCGCAACCGCATAACTGGAGAGAGTTTCGGGGATTAACGCCCCCCGCTGCCCGGTCTGTGACCAGACCTCGTGGTGGATCAGAGCCTGATCAACCGGGCTGTTACTGTTGGCCGCACACAAACCGACGCATGAATCACAGCCCGGCTGATCAGCTACTGACTTTAGGTGCCTGTCCAGTACCTTCCTGAAGACAGCCAGGGGTCTATTTGTAATCCTCCTTATGTATGCTGGGAGGCAGTTGAACAGTCTTGGGGCCCTGACACTGTGTTGTTTCTTGATGTATTCGTGACGGCCCTGCTTTTCACTAGGGGAATGTTGCATCTCCTGCCCAGTCTTTTGCTTTCGTAGGGAGTAATTGTGAGGGAAAAATTCATTAAATAGGAGTGGACGTATGAATGAATGGTGGCAGTTTGTTAGGCAGTCTCCTTGTTCTGGTAAGCGTGTACATCGTTTCCACTACCCCCCTTTTCCTTCTCCACTTGGTGGGAGATGACATGTCCCTCTCACCAGTTGACAGCCACTTGACTTTCGGCTCCCGTCAAATCTGTAAGCATTCAATTCACTCTTGTTAAATAATATATAAAGTGTTTCGGTTACTTAGGTATCAGTAAGAGCTTCACTCCTGTTTAGTCCATCCTGACCTAATTTGGACTTGCGTAGTGTAACATATATCATTTTTGTCCTCACCATTTCTTTTAAAGTCAGTATGTTTTGAATGTTGGCTCGGGTCAACCGACATAGGCGAAATAAGAGGAGCAGCAGAAATCTTCCCCAGATTTGAGAATTAATCAAGTATCTATACCTAAACTGGTCCCCTTCCATTCGTAGCCGATTTGCAATCAGCTACACACCATCCTACAGCCGTTCCCCAGTTATAACCCCCACCATCGTACCACTGTGGTTCACTATGGGTGACTACAACTACGAATTGTGGTGTGGTGGTCAGCGGATCCCAGTACCTCTGTTTGTCAGAATCCCTACTTATGTTGAGTCACTGTCTACTTAAAGTGTTACAACAGTCACATCCACCTGTGACACCCCCCCCCCCAAATCATCATCAACAATGGCTCAGTGTTGCAAACCACAATTCAGAGCTACGTGCCCAGAACATCGGCACGGCACCATTCTCAACTACGAACCATACCCCCGGCCGGGATTGAACCCGCGGTCATAGAGCCTCAAAACTCCAGCCCGTCGCGTTAGCCACTAGACCAGCTAGCCACAATAAGATTCATCCAACTAGGTATATTTCTACACCATAGGAAGGTTAGACTTCTCAACTATGTATTGTGTACGTATTTGAGTCACGCATTATTTATACATTTCATTTTTTATTTCTTTGCTTCAAGTAGGATTAATTTCATGTTTAAATGTTTTACATTCTATACTAGTTTTACATATTAATAAAATTGCTTATCTTATTATGTTATTCATTTTTCTATCTTTTCATTTCAATAAGGATTGAAATCGGCTTTATCAAATACTCTTTTAGAGTCTGATAAAGCTGTTGAACCTTCACAGTGATTTTCATGTGCAAATTTGGGACTAATCACTCTAGAATTTTCCAAGTGTATATTATCATGTATCTTTCTCGCCTTCATTCCAGTGAGTACAAATCGAAGGACTTCACCCGTCCTCAGTAATTTAGGTGCTTTATCATACTTATGCGAGCCTTGAAAGTTCTTTGTACATTCTTCAGGTCTGCAATTTCGCCTGCTTTGAAAGGGGCCGTTAGTGTACAGTATTCAAACCAAGAGAGAACAAGTGATTTGTAGAGAATGCTTGGCATCAATAGTTTTGAAGGTTCTCATTATCCATCCTGCTATTTTCTAGCAGATGTAGTAGATACAATGTGATCTTTGAAAGTGAGATTCTCTGACATTATCACTCCCAGGTCCTTCACATTAGTTTTTCACTCTGTTGCGTGGTTGAAATTTTTTTTTATACTCCGATACACTTAATTTCCTCGAGTTTTCCATATCGGAGTAATTGAAAATTTTCTTCATTGAACTTCATATTGTTTTCCGCTGCCCATGTAAAGATTTGGTTGCGTCCGGTTGGAATCTTGCAGTGTCATCGATGGATGGCACTATTTACATACGAACTCAGGAGTGGAATTTTTGGTACATTGAATTTCCACATTGGGCGAGTTTCATACAACTACTGTCCCCGTTCACCTACCAAGCAAGTAGGTACCTGAGTGTTAGTAAATTGGTATGGGTGGCATCCTGGGGGACAAGATTGAAGGACCACAATGGAAATCAGACACAGTTCTCGATGATGCACTGACTTAGGTTATCCTGGATAGCTAACCCTCTGGGGTTAAAATTCTTATACCATTTCCATAATTATTCCTGACGTCATTCTGAATATTTGTTTTTTCTCTTTTTCTCTTTCTCCAACTTTTTGTTTTAATTTCGCGCTAACATGAGAAGATCTGATCCTGTCCGCTGGAGCATGGTAACTAGGACAAATTTTTAGCAACAATTGGCATGTAGGATACATTTCCAGTATCTTGGAATGGCTCCAGTGACACCCAAAACTCTCTCCAGCACTGTTCTAAATGATCAAAGAATGTTGCATCTTTGTAGCTGCATATTTGCCATTTTCAAGTTTGCAATGGTGCGGAATTTTGATTCTCGTTAAATCACTATAAATCATTCGCTGCCTGGATGAGGTAGAGTGCGGTCGTGCTTTGCACCCCTCTACTGTTTTCCCAGACGAGCTACTCAGTCAACAACATGGCGCCAGGTGTGTGCAGAAGAGTGAATACTGTGGGCATTGAGCTCATTAGTGGGGCTTTAACGCCTACGTCAGTTGATGTGTTATTGCCCAAAATTGTGAGAGAGACATACGGCATCAGAGACGAGGATTTGTATGGAGTGGCACTGAACGGTGTGTATAGAATATTCGTGAAGGTGCTAACTGCTCAAGTATAGGAGGCGTTGGTGGATCGTTATCAAGACGTCAGCATTAACGTAACACCGGCAGTGAGGGTCAAGTTGACGGATGTATCACGACATTATTCGCACTACATCCACGCACATTCAAGCACCCCAGTTTTATGAAGTTTTTCTTCTTCTCTTTTTTAGTAAATGTCTACAGGAGAAGGGGTTACTAGCCCATTGCTCCCGGCATTTTAGTAAATGTCTACAGGAGAAGGGGTTACTAGCCCATTGCTCGCGGCATTTTAGTCGCCTCATACGACACGCATGGCTTACGGAGGAAAGATTCTTTTCCACTTCCCCATGGACAATAGAAGAAATAAAGAAGAACAAGAGCTATTTAGAAAAAGGAGAAAAGCCTAGATGTTAAGTTCCGAAACGTGCCTTTTGAGGCTGATGAAGTGGATATACGCAATGTTTTCGAACATTATAGAACTGTACATCTGGCCCAACCTGGTAAATGGGTAAAAGGAGCTTACACAGGATATCCTGAGGGTTCTTTCAATCTCAACATGACGCTAAGGCATCCTATACCCTCGTATGTATATCTCGAGGAGTTTAGAACCCACGTAATGGTAGCGTATGCTGGGCAGAGGCGTACATGCCGACTGTGTGGCGAATATGACCATATGGCGGCAGACTGTGGCAAGCGGAATATGGCTCCTGGGCCGGCAAGGGGCGGAGCACCTGTCCATGAGAAACCGATGCCTGAGGAAGAACGGAGGCAAGGAGGGCGTGGTCGCTTGTGGAGTGAAGAGGTGATGGCTCCTCCTGTGGAATCAGAAGAAGTGGTGATCCATGAATCACCTGGCCCATCAACAGTACAGCTGTCAAATGAAGAGGTGCAGGTGGGCGCAGAAGTGAAAGCTATTGAGGAGGAGTTGGAGACGGTGATACAGGCTATGTTACAGTCTACGAAGGTGGAGAGTCACAGTGAGCAGGAACCTGGGATCAGGGCAGAAGGTGTGTGTGGGAGGGGGGAGGATCAGGTGGCACCTGTGATGGACAGTGTGAGTGCCATGGAAGGACATGGAGGCGGATTAAGGGTGGTAGAGGTGGAAGTCCATTGTGCTGGCTCCCAGGACTCAGATATGGAAACTGAAGGAGCTACAAGGAAAAGGGCAGCAGCGTCAGATTCGGACGATGTTCCGACGCTGACGCAAAGGCCAGGGAAAAAAACATGGGGTTATGGTACTCAGAGTGACTATGAGAGGGCCACAACAGAAGGGGGGGGGGTGTTTGGTTGGGAAGGAGGGTGGAGTATGTGGCAAAGGCAAAGCCCAGGGAAATGGTTTGAAAGGGAAGAGTCATGACATGAGGAGGCGGGGAGGGAAACCTTAAGCAGGCCTCAGGTGTGTAACAATAAATATTAATGGTCTGTGTGATGGTGTTAAACGTGAGTGCTTCAGGATGTTTTTGAATAGGTACAAGATTGACGTAGCTTTTGTGCAGGAGCACAATTTTAAGCTTGGTCGTGAATTAGAGGTGCCTGGGTATCAGGCTTATGTGTTGCCATCTGAGCGCTTAAAAGGAGGAGTGGGTGTGTTGATCAGGGAGGCGAGCCCGTTTGTATTGCACAGGAAAGAGGGGGGGAGGGGGGAGAGTATTACGTGTGGAAAGGATGGTGGATGGGAGAGAGAGTGGCGTTTGTGTGTGTGTTTGCCCCAGCAGAAAGTGACGTAAAAGTGAAGATGGATTTCACAGGTCTATGTGTACTATGCTGGTCAGAGGAAAACATGTCGTCTGTGTAGCTCTTATGAGCACATGGCAGCCCAGTGTCCTAGGAGGCAGGCTTCTCGAGTTCTGGGAACTCCAATTGTGATTCAGCAGCCGTGTGATTTGGTGCCTGGCTCTGGTGCCTCGGGAGGCCGGAGGACTGACCTCTGGAACGAGGAGGTCGAACGGGAGGTGGCGGCGGCGGAGACGTGTGTCACTCTCCCAGGGGCGTCGGGAGAGTCGAAGGTGACATCTGAGGAGTCTTTAGTCCAGGAAGCTTCAACCCAGGATGGTTCATTGGCAAATGTGATCAAGGATTTTCTGGATGGGGAGGAGCCCTGTGCAGAAGGTGTCCTCAGTTTATGTGAGGACGGAGTGCTGGAGGGACAACAAATCGTGGAGGAAGACTTGAGTAAGAAAGGACTGGAGCGTGTGGTGGCTGTGGAGGTACACCAGGAGGATTCGCCTGATGGTGATATGTGTGTAAGTGGAAGTTCTAGGAAAAGAACTGCTGCGTCAGAGATAGACGAGGTCATTACCCCGGGGCAGAGGCCGGGGAAGAAGTCATGGGCAGCGGTGGTGGAGCCAATGTCTCATAGTGGTAGAGGTGCGCCTGAGTTGCACAGTGGGAGAGGGAGGGAGGAGGTGACTGCACAGGAAAACTCGAGTGGCAAGGGAACACGTAATGTGAAAAGTGCAGTGAGTAAATCCCAGCGGCATAGGGGAAAGCCGCCCCTTCTATAAATTTCAGATGTGTTACACTTAATGTTAATGGACTTAAGACTGAGGTCAAGAAAGTTTGGTTGGAGTGGTTTTCACGGCGGTTTGATGTTGACATTTGCTTTTTGCAAGAGCATAATCACAGGGCTGGATGTGAGTTGCGGGTGAAAGGATATCGGATGTATGTTACCAGTGGTTTGTAATTGAAAGGTGGGGTAGCAGTGGCGGTAAAGGAGACCAGCCCCTTGTGTGTCATCGGTTGGAAAGAGGGGGGGTGGGAGGGTCGTGAGGGTGGATGGTGTCTGGGGTGAGAGTCGAGCTAGTTTTGTAGGAGTTTACATGCCAGCAACTAGTAATACCAGGGTAAAAGTAGATTTTGTCAGGGAGGTATTGCTGTATCACTTGAGAGGTTTGCCTGCTATAACAGTAATAGGAGTTGATTGGAATTGTGTGATTCAGAGTGGTGATGTCGAACCGAGAGGGGCGGGTTGTGTGTTGAGTGTTCTGAGGGATGTATTGCGAGATATTTTTTTTTTATATTTTATTTAAAACCAATACAGTTTAACATAAAAATAAAGAAACAGTAAGGAACCTAATCAAATTAACTGACAAACGGATTGTACCTACATGCTCGCAAGATGTTACAACAACAACTTACATCAAGAACATAACTAAAAACAAAATTACATGTCACAGGTTCGTGAATTGACATACAAAACCTTGCATATATATAAATTGTACATATAAATGACATCTGACAAAGGTTCAATACACTTGAACATAAAATATACAAAGAAGTTTTATCAGTTAAAACCCCTCCTTCACATTAATCTAAAAACCAACACCTAACATCATAATCTAACTAGAAAATCTACATACTTATCCCTAACAATACAGCCGAACATATCCCAACATACAAATAAACAGACAAAGAATACAGCTTAGAACACAATAACTGAAGCTCTATACTGTTACAATAAACCCATATACAAATTTCAGACAAATGGACTACGTCACTAAACTGTCTAGATATGTCTGTATACCATACAGACTAAAACTTAACATCAAGAACTTGCATGAACACCAAACCGGTATCAGGGTACAGACCATAATTATAAACTTTAAAAAGAATCAATCATGCATATATAAATTATTACATAACGTCTGACCCATGACAAAGGCTCAATACAATAGAAAGGGATATTTATATATATACACATACACACCCACACACCCACACCCACATCCACACACACACCCACACAAAAATTTGCAACAAAATCACATTAATCAGATGCACTGTATGCACAATGCCAAACAGTATATAAGTATATCTCATCGTGCAAAAACCCAGCACGTAACATAAATACAAACTAAAACACACTTCATGTCGCAAAGAACTTATTTCTCAAGAATCATGTTATTACAAGACAGATACACATCATAATTATACATAAAAAATCTACTATATTATACCTACATTCTGAAAAGTGTTATACTAACATAACGAGACCTTGAGCTCTACATCCACACTTGGATGCCATAAAGTCCCAATGAAAACCAGGAAACCATTCCAAACCCACATTCACAACACTCTCACGCCCCCCCCCCCAGGGAGGCGAGCCCGCTGTTGCCCCCTGACTCCCTCCAACCTATGAAAACCCCTTCACTCACTCATTTCCAATCACAGATTTATGAGAATCCCTAACGTTAGCATTCTATACCCCTCTGAGAAAGCCTGATCCCACCTCCTCCCATACAAATCTCTGTTACGACACATCGTACGATAGAACGTTACCGCAAGAACCTTTCTTCTCTCCTCACTATCCCCTCTCCCCCTCATCACCCACGACATATATATATAATCTACCATGATATAATCTAAAGCTCTTATGACACCCTCATCTAACCCACCCATATCTAGACTTAGAGCACGCAAAACCGACACCCCATGGCCCCCCACCCTCTGTACCAACCTACTTAACCAGCACCTGACCTCCTCTAGCCCTTCACAAAAGTAAACTACATGGAACGCAGTCTCATCCCCTCCACAGATACCACACCCCCCACCCTCTACAACCTGTCTGTTTCGTAATATCTCACCAGACGGAAGGATCCCATGCAGAAAACGAAACATCACCTCACGCGCCCGAGGTTTTAACTTCAATTTACTAAATCTAAACCAAATACTCTTCCACGCATACATGGGGAACAAACCCTCAACTGGGACAACGCACCTACCTACAAGTAACCTACACAAAACCCTTATACGAACCTTTCTCAGTTCCCTAACCAACATCACAGCCCTCAAAACTATTTCACATTCCCTCAACTCCATTCCTCGATACCACATACCCAGCCTGTCGTGTATCCTTCCCAAACGCCCCGCGTTCACACCCTCACGCAACACTTCCCATTTAATAAACACACATTTAGCCCTCCGTCTCAAATCCAACAACCCCAACCCACCCTGACTTACAGGTAACATTACAACCTCCCTCCTTAACCAATCACAACGTGAACCCCATAAAAATTTGTACACCCGTCTTAGTATCCCCGCAATCGCTGTCCCTGTAATTGGGAACACAGCTGCAACATACCAAACCTTACTATACAATAGAATGTTCACGACTATCACTCGCTGTATCAGAGTTAGGTGCTGGGGTCTCAGAACACCTAGACGCCCCACGATCCTTTCCAATAACCTATCTGAATTTTCCTCCCGCGCCGCAACCATGTCATCCCTATAAATAATACCACAAATCTTTAAAGACACCGCCCATTCTTTAACAACATTACATCTCCCCCCACACCCCCCACCCAAGAACCCAACCCCATGCACCTTGACTTCGCACTATTTACCTGCATACCCGTGGCACTTCCAAATAATTGCACCACCTCGTCCAACACTCCCATTGACATCCCTGCACGAATGAGAACAGTGGTGTCGTCAACATATCCAATTAACCCCGGCCAGGCCCTCCCACCCCCCACACTTCCCTCACATGGCGTACATAAGCTACGGTCAACCATTCTATAAAAGGGGTCCTGGAAACACGCAAACAATATTTGGGACATGGGGCATCCCTGTCTAAGGCCTCTTCCCATTGCAATTTCCCTCCCCATACACCCATTAATCTGTATCCTCATTTTCGCCCCCTTGTACAACGTATTTACCCACTCGACTATTTCCTCCCCAAAACCCTGTCTCCTAAGTATAACCTGCAAAGCTCCCCTTTCCACTCTATCATATGCTCCCTGCCAGTCTAGAGCCAACAAAGCCGCCCCTCCACCCCCACCCTTAGCTTCCACAAAACTTCTCAGTATCCCATGTCCTTCAATCATCGACCTTCCCGGCAACCCGAACTGAGATTTTGACACCACCCTCTCCACTACACATTTGAACCTATTACCTAAAATTTTTGCAAACACCTTATAGTCTGCACACATCAGTGATATGGCTCGGTACTCCCGAAGGGTGGGCTGCCCCTTGACCTTCGGGACCAACACTACTACTGCTGTTTCCTGCTTCTCCCCCAACTTACCCTTCTCCTTCATACTATTAAATAACCTAACTATAAATTCCTTTATCAACGCCCAATGTTGTAAATAAAATTCTACCGGGAGACCATCAATACCGGGAGCTTTCCCCTTCCTCATTCCCCTTAACGCATTCTCTATTTCCTCTGCCGTAATCGTCCCACCTAAAGCCTTTCGATCACTATTTCCTAAATTACACGTCACATACGTACACACCTTGTCCAATGCCCCGTCACCCACCCCCCCACTGTTCCAGTACTTCTCGTACCAAGCCTCTGCATACGCACACATCCCCTTCGTGGTTCGTATCTCCTGCCCTACTCTATAATTCCCAACCATCTCCGTTACCTCTAAACATGGTATAGCCGTCAGCGCCTGCCTTTGCTTTTGTTGCCGCAAAACACACGCTGACGGCTTGTCGCCCCAAAGCACTTCCTCCACCCCTGCCTGCATCCTTACAGCTTGAAACCTTTCATTTTGCAACACCCTCAACCTCCCCTTTATTTCAGCTATTTCATCCATAGGAAAATTATTCCCACCCACCCCCCTCCCATAGCAACCTCTTAACCTATCCTCTAAATAGTTAGCCAGTCCATATTTTAAATTATTAATACGTTTTCCTTCTCTCACATAAAACTTTCTAATCCTTTCCTTTGCGACACTATCCCACCATGTCACAATGTCATCCACTCCCTGTTCTTCCACACTAAGCTCCCTCCATAGGACTGAAAACCCCTCCAACCCCTCCTCATCACCTAACACACTTATATTTAATTTCCAATAACTTCTATATATTTCCGCGAGCGTCCCCCACCCAACCTCCACCACCACTGCCCTATGATCTGACATTGTAGCCTCAACAGTACTGAAAGATTTCACGTCCACACCCTGAGAAAGGTACACTATCTAGTCTCGCAGCATAACCACTCCTAACAAACGTATATTCAGTCTCCCACACCGCTCCCCCAAAGGCATCACGTAACCTAACATCCCTTAATAAATCCCTAAGAGCCACAGACATATATCCAGCCCCTCTTGGGTCCACATCAGCCACCCTGATTACACTATTCCAGTCCCCACCAACTATCGCCACCTCTGGCAGTGCACTTAAGAAAAACACAAGATCCTCACACACAAAATCATTCTTTACCTTTATGTTATTTTCTGCCGGCGCATACACACTCACAAAAGACACACGCTTACCCATCCACCACCCATCCACACGCAACACCCTCCCTCCCCCTCCTCCCTCGCTTCTCTGCAAAACAAACGGGCTCGTCTCCCTTATTAAAATTCCCACACCACCTTTTAGACGGGGAGATGGCAGGGTAACTACTCGAAATCCTGCCACCTCCAACACCCTACCCTCTTTGAAATTGTGCTCCTGCAGGAACACAACATCCACTCTAGATTTATTCAGAAAATTACGAAACCAATCTCTCTTCATACCGCTACATAACCCATTAACATTTACAGACATACACCTAAGGCCTATTAAAGTTTCCACCCCTGCTTCCTCTCATCACTCTTTACAACTCCAGAGCTTGAATTTACGTTTGACACCTTCAGAGTGCTCTCTTTCCCTCCCCCCTTCTTCCGGTGCCTCCTATCATGGCTACCACCACCTACACCACTACCTGCACACTTCACCTCAGTCTGTTTCCCAGGCCTTTGTGCAGGCGTAAGGACGTCATCAGAATCTGATGTAGCCGCCCTCTTTCTCGTGACAGTCATGTTACACATATCTTGGTCAGATGTTACCTCTCGATGAACCTCCACCTCCACCTGAGAATGGTTTAATGAGTCAATGGACGACTCCAAACCACCATCACGTCCCAAATTATCATGTCTCAGACTTTCTGGAAGCGACGATTCTCCGATGACACCACGCTCAGATGTAACGTCCCTCTCTGGTGGTGACAACGTCTTCAACACCTCCACCAATTCCTCCTCAATCTCAAGAATCTTCTCTTGTACTTGCTGCTCCTCCTTATCCACAGGAGACGACACCTGATCAGGCAGTTGGGGGCGGGACTCCAACTCACCACCAGTCCTGTGTGCCCGATCCACTATCTCGCTCCACAAAACACCACGCCCTCCATCCGATGTTTGTTCCTCAACTGCCACCTTTGAAGCAGGGGCTGCGACGTCCACCACAGGTCCAGGCACATGTCTTCGCTTGTCACAGGTCGCCGCTATGTGATCATACTCACCACATAGGCGGCATGTACGTCGTTGTCCTGGGTACATTACCATTACCTGCGTCCTGAAATCTTGTAGGTACACATAGGATGGTATTTGGTGCCTCAAAGTCATTTTGAGGTTGAAAGAACCCTCTGGAAAACCAGCATAGGCTCCTGCCGCCCACGTACCATGTTGAGCATAATGCACCGTCCCATACTTCTCAAAAACTTTCCTTATATCCGCCTCGTCCGCCTCAAAGGGAACGTTGCGTAACTTGATCCACGTATAATACCATGAAACATCTATCATTCTTACAGTGACAGCTGGTGTGACGTTAAGACTCACGTCCTGAAACCTGGTGATTAACGATTCATAAACCGTTGCTGATAGCAGTTTGACGAAAATTCGTTGTCCTCCGTTCAATGCTACACCATACAAGTCACTATCTTGTACTCCATAAGTCTCCCGTATGATCTTTGGCAATAAGACTTGCGCAGAACTGGTCGTTATCGTTCCTTTAAGTAGCTCGATGCCTACAGTATTTATCCTTCGTCTCAGACTAACTGCCATCTTGACGATCACAGTGCACCTAAGTTGTTAGCCGAGGTGTGACAGCACCACTTCACACCACTGCAGCCAGGTAACTGACAAGGGCGCTCGCCTACACACAGCAGAGGGGTGCAGAGCACTACCGCACACTACCGTGGTCAGGCAGCGAATGGCTTGCGAGATATTGGGGTTGTTGATGTGGTGGGGAGGGGGGATACCTAGTGGAGCACACGTTCGTCAGTAGGGGATATGAGGTGCTATTGGACAGAATCTATATTAAGCAGGGTATAAATGTTTTGAGGGTGCAAACCTTCGATGTGGGGTTTTCTGATTACAGGGTGGTAATAGCAGATCTGATGTGGGATGGAGTGGTGCGTATTTATTCTGGGTACTGGAAATTAAATGTTAGGCTTCTTAAGGAGGAGGGGGAGGGGCCTTTTTTCAGTGATTGGTGGTTGCATTTTTGGGAGGCTAGGGACAGGGAGATAGATCTGTTAGATTGGTGGGAAAGGCAGGCCAAACCTGAAATAGCGAATTTTTTTAAGGTTAGAGGACGAGAAGAGGCGAGGTGGCATTTTCGGTTGCAAAATTATCTGGAGGGACAGTTGCAAGACTGTTATGTTGGGGGAGGTGGTAGGAGGGATGACATGGCCAGTCTTCGGAGTAGAATAGCTGAATTACACAATGATAGGTTTGATGCAATTAGGGTTAGAGCGGGGTTAGAGGACGTATTGTGGGGTGATAAGCCGTCCGGGTTTGTTTTACGTAAATTTCGAGACCGGCAGAGAGTAACCACCATTCTACAATTGGAGACAAGCCCTGGGGTGGGAGGGTATACAGAGAGTCGGGTCCTATCCAATACGGAAAGTATGAGTCTCTATGCTGATAGTTGGTTTAGGGAGAAATGGAGTTGGAGGGAGGGGGGTTCTTGGGAGGGTATTTTTGGAGGGGGGGTCCATAGTGTTTTAAGTGAGCAGGATAGAGTGGGGTTGGAGGGTGGTATAAGTGAGGTTGAGGTGGAAGAGGCAGTTTTCGGGATGAGTACCGGGAAAACACCAGGGATAGACGGTATACCAAATGATTTTTATAGAGCACATTGGGGGTGTATTAGGCAATGCTTTGTTAGGGTATTGAATCATATGTTAATTAGTGGGAAGTTGGGCACATCGCAAAGTACGGGTGTCATAGTTTTGGTGCCAAAGCAGAGGGGGGGAAGAGAGTTTTTTTTTTTTTTTTTTTATTTAAAAAACACAATACACATCATACATGTATGCTATACTTAGGTTACATAAACAAAGAAACGTGATCCATTAAATAATAAAAACAAACAACTTCACATTCCTTATCCCAGCACTAAACTTATACATAAGAAAAACACGTTCAACTGTAAATGCTTGATTCCCCCTCCAAAGTGCCCAACCAGCACACACAACATACATGTAACTAAAAACAGCCCACACCTGTACATACAGGTGGGTTTATTATATCCATAAAATACAGCCAGTATCTTATAACACAAAAGGTAATATTATCCTAAGAATGTCACACTTATTTACGTTATATATGAAACTTTATATACAAAGACATTCTCATATAATCCAATTCGTACACTCTCATTAGTATTGTATATTAAACTTTATACACAAAGACATAATACTAAACACCTCAAAAATTACAATATAATAAAGGTGACAAAATAGCCATTTCCACACCTTACCACAGAGAAACTAAACACACTATTAAAATAACAAAGATACACACTCATGTTACATAGCACATTATTATTAGTGTGTTAACAATGCTTTGAGTGTTCCTTCTTGTAGTTGTCTCACTGACAAAGATCACATTATTATTAGTGTGTTAACAATGCTTTGAGTGTTCCTTCTTGTAGTTGTCTCACTTACAAAGATCATTTACCTTATTAAAACTGTGATCATCAATGACCTCTTGTCTTTCAACACATAGTTAAACTAAAACATTCACACACAAGAAAACTCTCCAATTACACCACATCTGACATGTCATCCCCTCCCATACAACTCTCATGACAATCCTACCACATTTACATATCCTTCATTATGGTCATAATTCGCTGTAGAAAAGGAAAATGGTCCCTTAGTACTTAAGTAGCCAAATTACTGAGTCTCCTTACCGTTATATTTCTATATGCCTCCGGGAACGCAGTCGCCCACCTGTTACCATAAATGAGTTTATTTCTGCATACCGTGCGATAAATTCCTGCCGCAATTGCCCTTACCCTAATCCCCCCACCTTTTTCCTTCAAGCTCCAGGAATAAAACAAGAAATCTGTCACAATGTACAGAATGGCTCTTTTTACAACCTCAGACACCCCACTTACCTCTAAAGTTAGTGCACGCAGAAGCTCTACATTGCCCCCACCCATTAACTTGAAGACTCTAGCCAGCCACACCCGTACCTGCCCCAACTCCCTACAAAAATATACGGCATGAAAAGCTGTTTCCGATTCCTCACAATGTTCGCATTTCGCCTCCTTTACCAAACCCATCACACACAAAGCCTGCTTTGACGCTAAAATCCCCATTACAAACCTATAAACTAACTCCCTTACCCTAGGCATTAATTTAAGTTTTTGGAAATCATGCCAAATCGTACCCCAATCATACAAAGGGTATACCGCCACCCCTTGCATCACCTCTGATTTCCTACTTATCTCTACCAACCTTCCCACCTTGAGCTTTTTTACCTCACCTATTACTAACATAACCCTTAGCATATTCTCACATTCCATCAAGTCCTTTCCTCCCCACCAACGTCGTACATCCCTCATCACCCTCCCAACCCTCACCCCTTTTACCCCCCCCTCCCTTACGTACTTTTGTTTAACATACATGGCCTTTACCCTCGGCCCTAGCATCAAAAGCCCTACTCCCCCTCTGCGCACATTCGTCATAACCACCTCTTTTCTTAGCCTTGCTCGTCCAAAACCCCATATATAACGAAGCACCCTTCTCTGTATCTCCTTTATCTCCTGTTCCCGTAAAGGATACACCACTGCCACGTTCCACACTTTACTATAAACCAATGAATTTATTATTATTGCCCTTTGCATTAGAGTAACATCCTTCGCTCTTAGGTTCCTAATCCGTTGTACAACTTTCTCTCCCACCAATTCTGAATTCCTCCGTCTAGCCTCTTGCTCATCTGCCATATAGATAATCCCACAAATTTTCAGCTGTTCAGTCACATCCCATCCAAACTCCACCCCCATTCTACCCCCCACCCAATCTCCTATCTCTAATAATTTCGATTTAGCCCTGTTGACACGCATGCCTGACGCCTCTCCAAAAAACCTCATTACTCTCTCCACCTTTCGCAAACCTTCGACATCATTGATCAGTATTGTTGTGTCATCTACATAACCAACTACCTCTGTGAACCCCGACCCCTCCTCCTGTAACGTTGTTGCTTCCTCAACCATTCCATAAAACGGGTGTTGCATACATGCAAACAGAATTTGAGACATAGGACACCCTTGTCTCAAACCTTTCTCCATTTTCAACACGCTACCCAACCTACCATTAATTTGCACCTGAATCGTAGCTTCTGCATACAAGGTCTTCACCCATTTTACTATTCCCTCCCCAAAACCCATAAGCCTTAAAGTGTCAACCATGTACTCTACTCACACCGTCATAAGCATTCTCCCAATCAATGCCCAAAATTCCACCACCCTTACAACCCTGCAAAAATTCCCTAATACGACTATGTCCATCCCTCATACTACGACCCGGAATTCCCAACTGACCCTTGTGCACCATACCACCTATTACCTTCTTCATTAATGGTGTACTACGCTGGGCAGCAGAAGACGTGTAGGTTATGTGGTGCATATGACCATATGGCGGCCCAGTGTGGGAGATGGCAGCGGAGAAAGGACCTAGGTAGTGAGATGGTGAAAGAGCCAGAACCAGAGGTGGGTCATGCTGATGAGTCACCTGTCCATAGAAGTGGCACTTCCTGGAGTGAGGAAGTGGAGCGTGAGCTGCCACTGGTGGGTACCAGCCCATCACTGTCACAGTTGGTGGGAAGTGAGGCATCTGCCATGGAGAACGGGAAGACTGTGCAGATTGGTGACGTGCAGGTAGAGGAAGGCCTACTGGTGAACGTGCAGGAAAAATCCTTTGAGAAGCAGGTTGCTGAGGATAACTTGAGTATGGTGAGGAGTACTGTTCAGATTGAAGATGAGCAACTTGGAAGATTGGCGAACATGGCAGATGACTCGCCAGGAGTGGTGGAAGTGATTGAGGTGACTGCTGAGATTCACAGGGAGGCATCCAGTGAGTTGGAAATGGATGCAGAGTGTGTCAACCGTAAGAGGGCGGCGACATATTCTGACTCTGATGATGTTTTGACCCCGGCACAGAGACTGGGGAAAAAGCCATGGGTTGATGTGGTGCGTGGGAGCACTAAAGGTACGCCTGGTCAGGTGTTGGATAAGGGGAAGCCACCAGTGGGCAGTGGAGAGAAAAGTGGACGAAGCAGACACACTGAAAGCGTGTCAGTGAAAGGTGAAAAGGGGCAGAGGGTGAAATCACATAAGTAGGTTTCCGGTGCATGACAGTGAATATTAATGGATTGTGTGCGAGTGAGAAGCGTCTGTGGGTAAAGGGATTTTTAAGACGTTATGCTATAGACATTGTTTTTGTGCAGGAACATAATTTCAAGCTGGGAAAGGAATTGGAGGTGGATGGGTACAGAGTGTTTGTGATGTATTCGGAGCGAATGAAGGGAGGGGTGGGAATCCTGATCCGAGAGACGAGCCCGTTTGTTGTTCTTAGGAGTGAAGGGGGGGGGGGTCGTGTGTTAAGAATAGATGGGTGGTGGAGAGGTGAGCGGATGGCAGTCATTTGTGTGTATGTGCCGGCTGAGAATGATGTAAGGGTAAAGAATGAATTTGTGAATAACGTATTGGTATATTATTTGCGGTCATTACCGTCAGTGACAATAGTTGGTGGCGACTGGAACTGTGTGGTGCGCAGGAAGGATGTGGAACCGAGAGGGGCAGGGTGTTTTTTGGCAGGTTTAGGGGATCTATTGAGAGGTGTGGGATTGAGGGATATAGTTGATGGAGGGGATTGCGAGATAGAGCACACTTTTCATAGAAAGGGATATGCTGCACGATTAGATAGGTTGTATGTGACAAGGGGAATGAGGGTGACGCGGGTGCAGACGGTGAATGTCGTTTATTCAGATCATAGGGCGGTTTATGCTGATTTAAATTGGGACGGTTTGCCTAAGAGATATTTGGGGTACTGGAAGCTGAATGTACGACTACTGGGTGAGGGGATGGAGGGAGGGGATTTTGAAAGTTTGTGGGAGGACTTATGGGGTGGGGGTAAGAGTGCAAGCGATTTATTGGGGTGGTGGGATGGGGTTGCAAAGACGAGGATCAGGCAATACTATGTGCGAAGGGGAAAGAATGAGGCACGGATGACATTTGGGCTTCAACAGTATTTAGAGGGGCGGTTGCAGGGTTGTTATCAGAGGGGTGCTGTGACAGGTGTGTATCCAATGGAGGAAATTGAAGCATTAAAGTGGCAGATAAGGGATATGCACAATGAGAGATTTGATGAGGCGAGGGTGCAAGGTGGGTTAGAGGAGGCGATTTGGGGTGACAGGCCGTCAGCCTGTGTGTTACGGGGTCAGCGGAGACGCAGGTTGGCAATGGAAATTGATAAGCTGGTAGTACACGAGGACTTAGGTGGGTATACGAAGGGTCAGGAGTTGAGAACTACTGAGGGTATGAGTGGTTTTATGGATAGTTGGTTTGGAAAATATTTGAGGAGTGTAGGAGTGAACGGTGAGGATTTAGAGAGATTGGGAGAGAATGTATCTTGTGTGCTGAGTGGAAGTGATCGTATGGCATTGGGTGGGGATATTGAAGAGGGGGAGGTATGGAGAGCTTTGGAGAATATGGCGAGAGGTAAAGCGCCAGGTATAGATGGGTTACCTTGTGAATTCTATGTGAAGAATTGGAGTGTGTTGAAGGATTTTTTAGTGAACCTGATGAATGTGATGAAAAGTGAGGGGAGGATGGGCGAGTTGCAGCGTACTGCAGTAGTAGTATTGATTCCAAAAGGGGAAGGCCCTACTACAGTGCAGAACTACAGGGCGTTGTCGTTGTTATGTGCTGATTATAAGATATTCGCAAAAATCTTGGGGAACAGGCTGAAGTGCGTGATAGATAGAGTTGTTGCGAGAGGTCAGTATGGGGTGCCTGGAAGGACGATGTATGAGGGACATGGAATAATAAAAGATTTTGTGGAAAGTATGGAGGGGGAGAATGAAAGGGGGGAGGTGTCTTAGCATTGGATTGGCAGGCTGCGTATGATTGCGTAGAACGAAAGGCACTGTGGCATATCTTACGGAGGCAGGGTTTTGGGGAAGAGATGGTACGTTGGATTGAGACTTTGTATAATAGGGTAGGTGTACGTGTGCAGGTGAATGGGAAATTGGGTGAGTGGGTTTCAATGGGTAGAGGCATAAGGCAGGGTTGTCCTCTGTCTCAACTGTTGTTTGCTTGTATACAGGACCCTTTTTATAGGGCAGTGGGGCGATGTTTAGGGGTGGTACGTGGTGTGGAGAATGGTGGGATGGGAATAATAGGGTATGTGGATGATACAACAATTCTAATGAGCAGGGAGGAAAGTTTACATGAGGTGGAGGATGTAATTGGTGGTTTTGAAGGTGTTACAGGTTTAAAAGTGAATGTGGAGAAATCGAAATTATTGGTCTTAGGGAATTGGGTAGGGAGGGCGCGATGGGAACCAGCTGTGCGTTGGTGTGTGGTGGATAGACTAAAGGTGTGTGGGATAATTTATATGGGGAATGCCGGGGAGGCACGGATGCTTAATTCTGGGAGGGCAGTGGATAGGTTGGTGGGTAGGTTAAATGTTTTGAGACCCTTGCATTTGACGATACATCAACGTGTAATAGTGGTGAATGTGATGTTATATAGTATGGTCTGGCATGTGGCAGCAGTATATCCGTTGGCAGGACCGGACATTAATAGAATGCTAAAAAAGGTTTTTCGATATATATGGGGTTCTGGGTGTGATTGGTTGGGTAGAAGTGTTGTTATGCTACCGGTCGACAAAGGTGGATTGGGTTTAATAGATATAAGATTAAGGGTTAAGTGTATATATTTGAAGAGGGGGTTTCTCCGAGTGGAAGGGTGTGCGGGGAAGGGTGTGCAAGCATTATATGAGGAGGCACGAAGGTGGTGGGTAGGATCAGAGATGAGAGAGTGTGAGGATGTGCTGCGAGCTTTATTGTATGTTAGAGATCCGTCTAGGATACGGGTAGGTGTTCTGGAGCGTGCTGTAGGGGTGAGGGTGATTGCAAATGTTGAGGGCATATAACCAATGTATGCATGGGGAGATATTTGGGTAAGGTTGCGGTTGGTGCGCATCAGACCAAGAGTGAGAGAGGTAATGTTTCGTTTCCTTCATGGAATATTGCCGTCTGGTGTGGTGCTTCGGGAGAGAGTGTTGATGGTGGAGGACGTATGTAGGGTGTGTGGGGATAGGGAGACAGCTTTTCATGTAGTATATTTTTGTAAAAATTTGGAGTGTATACGGGAGTGGATGGGTGGGATTTTGAGGAGGGTGGGTGGGGGAGGGATATCGGTATTAAGGGCATTGAGTTTAGATGTGGGAGGTGTGGAAGAGTCTGTGCAGCGTGCTTTGGTGTACATCATAACTGATTTTGTTTTCGTATCATGGGCCATGAGGGGTAATGGGGATTGGATGGTGCGAAAGAAGGTATTGGCTGCAACAATGTACAAAACACTTAGTCGTAATAGGGGGATATATGGAAGTAGATGGGAAAGGGTTTTTCCTGAAGGATATCGAAGTATGAATGTCAGAGGTTTGTTGGCGGAGTAAGGAAAAAAAAAAAAAAAAAAAAAAAAAAAAAAAAAAAAAAAAAAAAAAAAAAAAAGGGGGGGGGGATGTGTTTGGATTTTCAGGGGTTGCACCGGGCTCGTCTCAGAATTTGGGAATGTATGAGGAGTTCCGTGATATGGTGTGAAATGGCAGCGTAGTTGTGGAGTGTGTTTTAAGTAAGTTTGTGGTGGTTTGTAAGGGAAAAGTTAAGATTTTTATGGATATGGAAATGAGCAATATTTGTGTGCATGTGAAAAGTATACGGTCATACTCAGAATGGTTTACTGATGTATGTTATGGATAAGTTAAATTTGGAATATGTTGTAATGTATTATCAGGATTGGTGGTTGTATTAAAGCACAGGACATGCGGGCGTGATAAATATGTCTGTGTACCAAATGTACTGCTAATAATGAGATAATGTAATGTGTGTGATTTTTATCATACATCAAGTGTATATAGCAGTATGTAAGAGAGGATTTCATGTACTCAGTATGGGTTGTATATTGGTATTCGGTGAAGTTCAATGAATATTATTGACGAGTGATGGGTATATAAGGATGTGTTCATGTACAATGTGTTAAGTAGTGTTAGGATGGTGAGGCAAGAACTGCTGCGGTCTGTAGAATAAGAATATAGTCTTGTTTAAGTTAATGTTTAATAGTAATGACTATGTATATTTCATTATATGGTAGAAGAAGTTTGTTACTTAAAACTGGAAATTATATTTGAAAAATATTACTAAATATACGTGATTGTGTAAGTTCGCTTGTGGGATGAATGTAGTGTATGGAAGTGAGGTGGGATGAATGTAGTGTATGGAAGTGAGGTGGGATGAATGTAGTGTATGGAAGTGAGGTGGGATGAATGTAGTGTATGGACGTGAGGTGGGATGAATGTAGTGTATGGAAGTGAGGTGGGATGAATGTAGTGTATGGAAGTGAGGTGGGATGAATGTAGTGTATGGACGTGAGGTGGGATGAATGTAGTGTATGGACGTGAGGTGGGATGAATGTAGTGTATGGAAGTGAGGTGGGATGAATGTAGTGTATGGAAGTGAGGTGGGATGAATGTAGTGTATGGAAGTGAGGTGGGATGAATGTAGTGTATGGAAGTGAGGTGGGATGAATGTAGTGTATGGACGTGAGGTGGGATGAATGTAGTGTATGGAAGTGAGGTGGGATGAATGTAGTGTATGGAAGTGAGGTGGGATGAATGTAGTGTATGGACGTGAGGTGGGATGAATGTAGTGTATGGAAGTGAGGTGGGATGAATGTAGTGTATGGAAGTGAGGTGGGATGAATGTAGTGTATGGAAGTGAGGTGGGATGAATGTAGTGTATGGAAGTGAGGTGGGATGAATGTAGTGTATGGAAGTGAGGTGGGATGAATGTAGTGTATGGAAGTGAGGTGGGATGAATGTAGTGTATGGAAGTGAGGTGGGACGAATGTAGTGTATGGAAGTGAGGTGGGACGAATGTAGTGTATGGAAGTGAGGTGGGATGAATGTAGTGTATGGAAGTGAGGTGGGATGAATGTAGTGTATGGAAGTGAGGTGGGATGAATGTAGTGTATGGAAGTGAGGTGGGATGAATGTAGTGTATGGACGTGAGGTGGGATGAATGTAGTGTATGGAAGTGAGGTGGGACGAATGTAGTGTATGGAAGTGAGGTGGGACGAATGTAGTGTATGGAAGTGAGGTGGGATGAATGTAGTGTATGGAAGTGAGGTGGGATGAATGTAGTGTATGGAAGTGAGGTGGGATGAATGTAGTGTATGGACGTGAGGTGGGATGAATGTAGTGTATGGAAGTGAGGTGGGATGAATGTAGTGTATGGAAGTGAGGTGGGATGAATGTAGTGTATGGAAGTGAGGTGGGATGAATGTAGTGTATGGAAGTGAGGTGGGACGAATGTAGTGTATGGAAGTGAGGTGGGACGAATGTAGTGTATGGAAGTGAGGTGGGACGAATGTAGTGTATGGAAGTGAGGTGGGATGAATGTAGTGTATGGAAGTGAGGTGGGACGAATGTAGTGTATGGAAGTGAGGTGGGACGAATGTAGTGTATGGAAGTGAGGTGGGACGAATGTAGTGTATGGAAGTGAGGTGGGACGAATGTAGTGTACGGAAGTGAGGTGGGACGAATGTAGTGTATGGAAGTGAGGTGGGACGAATGTAGTGTATGGAAGTGAGGTGGGACGAATGTAGTGTATGGAAGTGAGGTGGGACGAATGTAGTGTATGGAAGTGAGGTGGGATGAATGTAGTGTATGGAAGTGAGGTGGGACGAATGTAGTGTATGGAAGTGAGGTGGGATGAATGTAGTGTATGGAAGTGAGGTGGGACGAATGTAGTGTATGGAAGTGAGGTGGGATGAATGTAGTGTATGGAAGTGAGGTGGGACGAATGTAGTGTATGGAAGTGAGGTGGGACGAATGTAGTGTATGGAAGTGAGGTGGGACGAATGTAGTGTATGGAAGTGAGGTGGGATGAATGTAGTGTATGGAAGTGAGGTGGGATGAATGTAGTGTATGGAAGTGAGGTGGGATGAATGTAGTGTATGGAAGTGAGGTGGGATGAATGTAGTGTATGGAAGTGAGGTGGGATGAATGTAGTGTATGGAAGTGAGGTGGGATGAATGTAGTGTATGGAAGTGAGGTGGGACGAATGTAGTGTATGGAAGTGAGGTGGGATGAATGTAGTGTATGGAAGTGAGGTGGGACGAATGTAGTGTATGGAAGTGAGGTGGGACGAATGTAGTGTATGGAAGTGAGGTGGGATGAATGTAGTGTATGGAAGTGAGGTGGGATGAATGTAGTGTATGGAAGTGAGGTGGGACGAATGTAGTGTATGGAAGTGAGGTGGGATGAATGTAGTGTATGGAAGTGAGGTGGGATGAATGTAGTGTATGGAAGTGAGGTGGGATGAATGTAGTGTATGGAAGTGAGGTGGGACGAATGTAGTGTATGGAAGTGAGGTGGGATGAATGTAGTGTATGGAAGTGAGGTGGGACGAATGTAGTGTATGGAAGTGAGGTGGGATGAATGTAGTGTATGGAAGTGAGGTGGGATGAATGTAGTGTATGGAAGTGAGGTGGGATGAATGTAGTGTATGGACGTGAGGTGGGATGAATGTAGTGTATGGAAGTGAGGTGGGACGAATGTAGTGTATGGAAGTGAGGTGGGACGAATGTAGTGTATGGAAGTGAGGTGGGACGAATGTAGTGTATGGAAGTGAGGTGGGATGAATGTAGTGTATGGAAGTGAGGTGGGACGAATGTAGTGTATGGAAGTGAGGTGGGACGAATGTAGTGTATGGAAGTGAGGTGGGACGAATGTAGTGTATGGAAGTGAGGTGGGATGAATGTAGTGTATGGAAGTGAGGTGGGACGAATGTAGTGTATGGAAGTGAGGTGGGACGAATGTAGTGTATGGAAGTGAGGTGGGATGAATGTAGTGTATGGAAGTGAGGTGGGACGAATGTAGTGTATGGAAGTGAGGTGGGATGAATGTAGTGTATGGAAGTGAGGTGGGACGAATGTAGTGTATGGAAGTGAGGTGGGACGAATGTAGTGTATGGAAGTGAGGTGGGATGAATGTAGTGTATGGAAGTGAGGTGGGATGAATGTAGTGTATGGAAGTGAGGTGGGACGAATGTAGTGTATGGAAGTGAGGTGGGATGAATGTAGTGTATGGAAGTGAGGTGGGATGAATGTAGTGTATGGAAGTGAGGTGGGATGAATGTAGTGTATGGAAGTGAGGTGGGACGAATGTAGTGTATGGAAGTGAGGTGGGATGAATGTAGTGTATGGAAGTGAGGTGGGATGAATGTAGTGTATGGAAGTGAGGTGGGATGAATGTAGTGTATGGAAGTGAGGTGGGACGAATGTAGTGTATGGAAGTGAGGTGGGACGAATGTAGTGTATGGAAGTGAGGTGGGACGAATGTAGTGTATGGAAGTGAGGTGGGATGAATGTAGTGTATGGAAGTGAGGTGGGATGAATGTAGTGTATGGAAGTGAGGTGGGATGAATGTAGTGTATGGAAGTGAGGTGGGACGAATGTAGTGTATGGAAGTGAGGTGGGACGAATGTAGTGTATGGAAGTGAGGTGGGACGAATGTAGTGTATGGAAGTGAGGTGGGATGAATGTAGTGTATGGAAGTGAGGTGGGACGAATGTAGTGTATGGAAGTGAGGTGGGATGAATGTAGTGTATGGAAGTGAGGTGGGACGAATGTAGTGTATGGAAGTGAGGTGGGACGAATGTAGTGTATGGAAGTGAGGTGGGATGAATGTAGTGTATGGAAGTGAGGTGGGATGAATGTAGTGTATGGAAGTGAGGTGGGATGAATGTAGTGTATGGAAGTGAGGTGGGATGAATGTAGTGTATGGAAGTGAGGTGGGACGAATGTAGTGTATGGAAGTGAGGTGGGACGAATGTAGTGTATGGAAGTGAGGTGGGATGAATGTAGTGTATGGAAGTGAGGTGGGACGAATGTAGTGTATGGAAGTGAGGTGGGACGAATGTAGTGTATGGAAGTGAGGTGGGATGAATGTAGTGTATGGAAGTGAGGTGGGACGAATGTAGTGTATGGAAGTGAGGTGGGACGAATGTGGTGTATGGAAGTGAGGTGGGACGAATGTAGTGTATGGAAGTGAGGTGGGATGAATGTAGTGTATGGAAGTGAGGTGGGATGAATGTAGTGTATGGAAGTGAGGTGGGACGAATGTAGTGTATGGAAGTGAGGTGGGATGAATGTAGTGTATGGAAGTGAGGTGGGATGAATGTAGTGTATGGAAGTGAGGTGGGATGAATGTAGTGTATGGAAGTGAGGTGGGATGAATGTAGTGTATGGAAGTGAGGTGGGATGAATGTAGTGTATGGAAGTGAGGTGGGATGAATGTAGTGTATGGAAGTGAGGTGGGATGAATGTAGTGTATGGAAGTGAGGTGGGATGAATGTAGTGTATGGAAGTGAGGTGGGATGAATGTAGTGTATGGAAGTGAGGTGGGACGAATGTAGTGTATGGAAGTGAGGTGGGATGAATGTAGTGTATGGAAGTGAGGTGGGATGAATGTAGTGTATGGAAGTGAGGTGGGACGAATGTAGTGTATGGAAGTGAGGTGGGATGAATGTAGTGTATGGAAGTGAGGTGGGATGAATGTAGTGTATGGAAGTGAGGTGGGATGAATGTAGTGTATGGAAGTGAGGTGGGATGAATGTAGTGTATGGAAGTGAGGTGGGATGAATGTAGTGTATGGAAGTGAGGTGGGATGAATGTAGTGTATGGAAGTGAGGTGGGATGAATGTAGTGTATGGAAGTGAGGTGGGATGAATGTAGTGTATGGAAGTGAGGTGGGATGAATGTAGTGTATGGAAGTGAGGTGGGATGAATGTAGTGTATGGAAGTGAGGTGGGATGAATGTAGTGTATGGAAGTGAGGTGGGACGAATGTAGTGTATGGAAGTGAGGTGGGATGAATCATTTGTTATATTATACTGTGTTTAGTTTTTCTGTGGTGAGGTGTGGAGATTGTTATTTTCTAACCTTTATTTGTTTCGTAATTATTGAGGTGTTACGTATTATGTATTTGATATGAAGTTTAATATACAACAATAATAAGTGTGTAAAGAATTTTTGGATAATTGAGAATGTCTTCGTACATACAGTTTTATGTAAAATTTCAATACCTGTGACATTCTTTGGGTTATATTGCATATTGTGTTTATGGCTGCAATTTTGGATGTAATAAACCCACCTGTATATGAAGCTGTGGGCTGTCTTTAGTTTAGTTCTTATGTATAAGTTTAGTGCTACGGTAGGGAATGTGGAGTTTTCTTTTGTTATATATAATGGATACGTTTCATTGCTTACATTGTCTACATGTATAACTATGTATTGCGTTTTTCAATAAAATATAAAAAAAATTACCTTCTTCATCCTGTTCCCTAAAATCTTCGCAAAAATCTTATAATCCGTACACATTAAAGATATGGCTCTGTACGTGCTCAGTGTTCTCCCCTCGCTTTTTTTCTTTACAAGCACGACCACACCCGTCCTCTGTGACGTTCCCAATTTCCCTTCCTTCAGCATACAATTCAATACCTGAACCAAACAAACATTTATGGTTTCCCAATGCACTCTGTAAAAATCATTGGAAAGCCCATCAATTCCCGGTGCTTACCCCTTACTTAAATTGAACACTGCCTCTTTCACTTCTTCCATACTTATTATTCCCTCCAATCCCCCTCTGTCCTCCCCACCTTTCCCCAAGACCTTCACCCCTCCTCTTTCTTTATTAACTATCCCCACATTACCTTTTTCCCATTTCCTTTTAAACCAATAGTCCGCATAATTACTTATCCCCTCAGTTGTCACCAACATTTGCCCCTTAGTATAACCTTCCAAATCGTCACTAACCTCTAAAAGTATTATAGTGGACTCCTGTTGTCTAATGCGAAAACTTCTTAACACACTACCCGACGGTTTATCTCCCCATAGCACGGCATCCATACCTGCCCTTACCCTTAATTCATCAAATCTTTCATTATGTATGTCCCTTAGTCTCCCTCTTAGCCCTGATATTTCTTCAAAAGACTTCTCCTCATCTCTTGCGTAACACTCATTGAGCTGCTGTTCCAAATAATTCTGTAAACCGTACCTCCACCTCGCCTCCTCCCTTCCTTTATATTTATAAAACCCCGCGATACCAGGTTTAGCCCTATTTTCCCACCAATCCAAAATACTCCCTACCCCATCCCTTGCCCTCCACAATTGTCTCCACCAGTCTCTAAACTCTGCGTTCACCACCTCACTCCTCACCAACCTCGCATTTAACTTCCAGAAACTTGAATATACCTTTACCACTCCCTCCCAATCCAGTTCTACCAAAACTGCCCTATGATCCGAAAATCCTACGTCCACTGTTTTTACCCCTCCTACCCTAACTGCCTCCGTTATATAAATCCTATCTAACCTCGCTGAATAATTTCTCCTAACAAAAGTGTAATCCACTCTCCAAGCCCCACTCCCCTCCACGTCCCTCACCCCTGCATCCTGTAAAACATTGCGTAACGACCGTAATACACAACCCGCCCCCCTTGGCTCCACGTCCCCCCCCCCCCTTATAACAGTTCCAGTCCCCCCCAATTACAGTTACTAGAGGTAAACCCCTTAAAAAATACACTAAAACGTCTCTCACAAAATCCTCTTTTACTTTGATTATATTCTCTGCTGGCATATAAACCCCAATGAAACATACTCGAGATGCTCCCCACTCACCATCCACCCTCACTACTCTCCCCCCCCCCTTCTTCCCACTTTATAATACGTAAGGGACTATTTTCCTTCACAGCCACTGCCACTCCCCCTTTTAACCTAACAGACCCACTTACATACAATTTATAACCCTTTAATGCCAAAGCACAGCCTATCTTATAATTATGTTCTTGTATAAAGCATACATCCACATTATATCTCCTCAAAAACCATTCCATCCATACTCGTTTCACTTCATTCTTCAATCCATTTACATTTACAGTTACTATCGTGAATTATTTTAAAAGTGGTGGTTTACCCTTTCTTCTTGGCACACACCCTCCTATACCGTCCTGCTGTATGGCATCTTTCTTGACAGCTTGCTTATTCACCCCCCTATCCCTTCATTATCCCTAGAACCATTAAACCCTACATTACCCCTTCCCTCTTTCCCCTTATGACATACATCCTTTCTCCAAGATTTTACTCCTGTTCTTTGTCCTGGAGTAAGAACATCGTCCATCTCAGACGTTCCTGCAGTTCTCTTACGAGAACTCCCCTCCCCACACACCTCATCACCTGTCTTTTCCGCCCTATGGACCTCTGCCACAACGTTGTGCACCTTAACATTAGTGCACACAGTATTCAAAACCTCCTGATCTTGCTGCACAGTTGCCTGCACCAGGTTACACCCTTCATCCACCTGTCCCTCTTCAACGTCATGCAAAAAGGAACTAAGTACTTCCTCCAGCAAGCCATCCTGTTGGCCCGTACCCTCCTCATCAGACGTCGATGTCGTCTGTCCCTTATCAACTGTTAGTGTTACACTTTCCTCCATAGTCGCCTCAGCCCTATCCACTTCGTCACTCCATCGGCAAGGAATCTTGTTTGGCCTTACTCCTTCCTCCGACACCCCCAGAGCATTCCTCTGATGTAAGATCACTGGTACCTGTTCCCTCCGTCCAGCTTTTTTATAGCATTGGGCCGCCATATGTTCAAAAGAACCACATAATCTGCAAGTCTTCCGCTGCCCTGAGTAGTACACGTAGACCTGCGTTCGGAAGACCTCCATAAATACGTATGATGGAATTGGCTGCCTCAACGTCATTTTCAGCGTAAATGATCCTTCAGGTAGCCCCTCATAAGGTCCATTTTGCCACACCCCCATCACTGCTGAGTGGATTTTCCCATAGCTGCTAAACACCGCCGTCACATCATGCTCCGTCGCCTCAAAAGGCACGTTTCGTACTTTCACCCACGTCACATAGCTGGACACATCATGTAAGCAGACTTCCACCATAGTGTTCACTGCCAGCCTCTTCTCTTGATATTTGTTGACTATGCTTGTGTAGAATCCTGCGTCTTTAAACTTGATGAAAATTCTCGACACACCATTTACTGCTACTCCATATAATTCTTCGGTCGGTATTCCATATACCTCACGGATGATGGCATGCAGTAACACGTGCATGGTTGTTCCTTTAAGCGTGCCACGCACCAATTCCACACAAACAGTGCTCACCCGGCGTCCAATGCGATCCGCCATGTTGTATGCACAAAACAGGAAAACTGCGCAGTAAACCAGTTGTATCAGGAGCCACTGCGCAGCCTGTCCGCACGGCACAATAGCGATGCGAACAATGTTAGAAAACATTAGGGACGTGTTTCCATAAGACACCCGCTGTCCTTTTTCACCCATCAGTTTAAAATGGGTACCTGGGTGTTAGTGTGGGTCGCATCCTGGGACAAAACTGAACTAATTTGCGGGAAATGCTCAGCATAAAAAAGGACTTTCTATATAGTAGTATGTCACTGATGTCATCTATGGTCTGTATATCTTGTACATGTACTGTTAGTAAATAAAGATATTATTATTATTATTATTATTTATTATTATTATTATTATTATTATTTATTATTATTATTATTATTATTATTATTATTATTATTATACATGTGAGGGAAAAGTAGGCGTGAATGGGGTTAGGGTTGTTCAGGCTGCCAGGAACCATTAGCGAGTTACGTCGCACCCTCCTACCCCCCCCCCTCTGGCGGGCTGGGGCGAAACTAGTTCTTGGTGTCTGATTTGTTTCAATTTCTACTCCTGGTAGTATTGACCTTACCTGGTGTGGGTTGAAGTTTGGAGAGTCACTTCACCTCCACTCTTCTCCTAATCAATTCTGTTCCTGGCGTGGTCATCCAGGGTAGACGCCAGATAAAGGAGCAAGACATTTGTTAATTGGACATAACGTTATTCGACTACTACCGGACCTTACCTGTTCTACTTGTGGTGCTCCAACCAAGTGGTAGAGGAGATCCCAAACATCGGGCTATCACCATCCGCCCAGTATAACCTACATCATGTTTAATATCAGAAGATCTGTCCAGGGCCTTACCTACTCCTGCCCAACTACAAGAACCAAAGGCCATTTTTTTTTATTATTATATTTAAATTTTAAGTAAAATCCTCAGAAGTCATTATTCTTATTTTTCCTAGTCGTTTCTTTATTTATTTTTCCATTAGTTTTTTGTTCAGATGGAAGGCCTTCCACTGACAATGGCGACCTTGCCAGGATACGACTCTTGAAGTAACATCGTCCTGATGGTTCAACTGGTTGTGAGTATAACATTTAAGATAGAAAAGAGTGAGTTAGTTGAGGTGTCAAGTCATTACTGGTAGTCTGGTTGACTTACCGTTGTTTGGTTCTAAGGTTCGGTTTAGAAGTTTACCTATTTGTTGGACCTGGGGAACTTTGATAACCCCTCCTGTGTGAACCGTGTGTATTTAACTTAGTGAAGGCTATTGAGCCCACAAGTGTATTCTTCCAGGGAGAAATATTTATTTCATTTTCTACTTTGGGAAGTTTAAAGTGTGCGGACTGTGTGCCTCTTTTGTAACAACGTTCCTGTTAGTTTTAATTAAGACAGTTGAAGTTGGGTACGTAATATTTCTTTTCACAAGATGGATTCTTTAGATTTCTGGTTGAAAGCTGGAAAGGAAATGGGATTTACTGGACAGAGCCTTGATAGTTGTATTACTGCTAAAATAGCTGTTGAAGAGAAAAGAACAGGAAAAAGAACGGGAAAGACTAGCTATAGAACAGGAAAGCCTAGTTCTCGAAAAGGAACGGGAAAGACTTAGCTTTCGAACGGAAACGACTAGCTCGAGAAGAAAGACTAGCTCGTGAAGAGAAAGTAGCAGGAAAGACTAGCTCGGGAGGAGAAACAAGAACAGGATAGGATAGCTAGAGAAGATAGTTCAAGCGAGAGAGGTAGCCTTCAAAATGAAGGAAATTGAAGAACAGGCTAAGCAGAGGGAGTTGGAAAAGTTAAGGTTAGAATTAGAAGCCAAGAAGATAGTTTAATCTAAGCAGAAAATAGATTAAGGGGTACTAGAATACCCTTCCCAAGAACCTAATATTAGGATGCCACAGATTCCTCCTTTTTCAGAAAAAGATGACATCTCGGCATATATTGCCAGATTCGAGAGTACAGCTGCTCTGACTGGCCATCAGATTCTTGGGGCTACTAGGCTTGGCTTACTACTGTCAGGTTCAGCATTAAATGTTTATTCCACCCTACCCTCTGTTATTTCTAGTTATAGCCTGCTGAAGAAAGCTATACTTCAGGCATTCAAGAAAAACCACTCATCATTACAGGTTGGAGTTTAGACACATTAAAATAACTCCAATTCAAAATTATATGCAATTCTTAACACTTTCCAGATTATTTGATTCGTCGATTCATAGTGCTGAAGTCGACCACGACTTCGAATCTTTACGAGACGTGATGGTAAAAGATCAATTCCTTTCTTCCGTAAACTCTGATTTACGAATATTCATTAAAGAAACATTCATACGGCTGTGGAAATGGCACAAGCTGCTGATATATATGCGTGTGCTCATAACTACCCTAAAAAGCGTAGCACATATAAGTCATTGTGCCTAAGCAATCTGAGGGATCCAGACCCTCCGTACCGAAGAATTCCACTACCTTCACAGTAAAGTGTTTAAACTGTAATGACTGGGGCCATAGACGGCACGACTGTCCTAAGAAAAAAGGTGAAAATGTCGGTAAGTGGTTTCACTAAATCTAACATAAACGCACCTTTTAGTGAAGGTACAGTCAATGGCATGAATGTGTCAACAATTCTTACACTGGATGTTCCTGTATTGTTATCTCGAGTAAGCTTTTTCCCTAACCTAGATTCATCACGTTGCAAGTCCACTAAATTAACTGTTTAGGAAGAAGCGATTCTTTTCCAACAGTCAGACGTTTCATAAGGTGCAAATGGTTCTCAGGATGGGTAGATTCCGTAGTTGATAACCTCGTGTTCTGTTTTGCTTGGGAACATAGAAGGGGCTATTTTCCCATCTGAAAACGACTGTTTTGGAATTCGGAGCAGTTTCCAAGAAAGGGTTAGAACCTAATACTTCTGTTTCTTCACAGATAGCTCCAGAAGTGATTCAGTTGGATAACTTAAATCAGTGTTGATAGTTACGACACTGGTAACACCCTTATTAAGTCTGTCACTAAAACTGGACAACGCAGACACCAGTGGAAAACTACGTGTGGCAAAATCCTTTCAACAACAGGACACGATTAACGTCCTTACGAGAGCTCAGTCTAAGGTAAAACCTATCCACCCATTAGTTCTTTCCAAAGGAAAACTAATTGAGCTGTCTCGCATAGATTTAGAGGGTCTTCAAAAGACTTGTCCTTCCATAGAAGAAACTCTGAAGTTAGCTTTAAATGGCAATGTGATACAGAGAAATTTTCTTGAAAGTTAGAGTTCAAACATGATATTTTGTACAAGACAATAGTGTCTGCGGACAAACCCAGTCACGTTGGTCGAACTGTTAGTCATTCCGCAGGATTGCCGGGAAACTATTTTAAACATCTCTCATGACCTACCAGTCTCTGGCCATTTTTCACATAGGAAAACGTACAAGATCAAGGACATATATTTCTGGCCTAGTATGTCCTCTGACATCTAAAAGTACTGTAGATCATGTCACGTATGTCAACTTTCCACACAAAAGGGTAGAACTAGGAGTTCCTATGGTAAAGATGCCAATTTTCTCAGTCCCTTTTGCAAGAGTTGCAGTAGATATAGTTGGTCCTATCACACCTCGCTCATCAGGTCATAAATATATTTTAACTATGATTGACTATGCGTCCAGCTTCCCAGAGGCGGTAACCTTAAAATCCATTACGTCCATAGAAGTCGCAGAAGCCTTATTTTCTATTTTTTCACGTGTAGGTATACCTCGTGAAATTCTGTCGGATAAAGGGACACAACTCTCTTCAGAATTAATGGAACAGGTTTATCATCTTGTGGGTGTTAAACCTCTTTTCACTACACCTTACCATCCAATGTGTAACGGAAGAGTGGAGCGACAACATGCCATCCTAAAGTCAATATTAAAGAAACTATGTTCTTAAACCAACTGACTGGCATAGATTTCTACCATGTGCTCTTTTCGCAGTGCGTGAGATTCCAAGTGATTCCCTTGGTTAATCCCCTTTTGAATTGCTTTATGGGAGACAAGCTCGTGGACCACTATTTATCTTGAATGAACTTTGGTCCAAAGATATTAAACCTGAGGTTCAAAACAGCTATCAGTTTCTTTTAGATCTGAGGGAAAGATTGGAAGAAACCGCCGATTTGGTCGTTAAAAACCTAGAGATGTCTATGGAAACTTACAAGACCTATTTTGACCATAAAAGCTCCAACCGTAAGTTTAATATTGGTGATGAAGTTTTAGTTCTTCTACCTGACAAATCCAACAAATTGCTAATTACCTGGCGCGGACCGTATAAAGTATTGAAGGTCTGTAATAAGGTAGATTATATCTTGGATGTCAAGGGTAAGGAAAGAATGTATCGCGTCAATATTTTGAAACCGTACCATCGTAGAGAAATTAATCTGTTTAAACTCTTTTGACGAAGATGCTAATTCTTACAGCGTGGTTAAAAGTGGTGATTCGTACGAGGGTAAAGTTTGTATTATAGATGACGAGTCTCTTACAGAATCGAAGGAACTACTGGATATCTTAACGGATGATCCTTCACCGAACTATCAAACAAAGGTCTCGAGTAAGTGCCTTAATAAATACATTTTCTGACGTACTCAGAGATCCCAGGACTTAACACCACTGTTGTACACAAGATTGCATTGTCAGATCATGGAACAGTAAGGCGGAAAATCTACACTGTTCCCGTTCACTTACGGAAAACATTTGATAATGATGACAAATTATTAAACTTGAATATCATAGAACCTTCGAAATCAGGTTTCTGTTCACCAGTTAAGAAACCCGACAATTCTTAGACTGGCACAAGATTTTAGTTATTTAAATACCATCACTAAATGGGATGCAGAACCCATGCCAGTGATCGATCATAACTTGTATAAATTCCATGACTGTAAATTCTTGAGTTAGATATCTCACAAGCATACCATAAAGTGTCATTACACCCACTCGAAACCATACACGGCTTTCCCTACTTATAGAGAACTAATGCAATATCGCACAATGCCTTTCGGCTTGGTTACCACGTGTGCCACATATATCCGGCTTATGAGAATAGTTCTTTCTGATCTCAAGAATGTCTCGGTGTATTTTGATATTTTTATCATGACACATGTCTGGGAAGACCATCTAACTACTGTCGCTCGTTTTGAAAAGACTAAGAACTCATGGCCTTACAGTCAAACCACAGAAGTGCTTTCTTGGCTATCCTAAGGTACAATACCTCGGGTTCATTATCTAACAATTTATCACCTCTTCCTAATAAGACTAAAGCCGTTTTAGAAAGTACATTTCCTTCTACCAAAAAGTTAAGAAGTTTCCTTGGATCTGTAAACTTCTACAGAAGTTTTGTACCAAATTTAAATAATTTGACTTCAGTTCTCAGACTATTTGAAAAAGGGTGTCAAGGAACCTCTTAGTTCTGAAGAAGCCATCCAAAGCTTCGATGAAATTAAAAGGATATTTTCCAACCCCCCCCCCCCTATCCTAAAATTACCCGATATTAATAAAATCTTTCGTCTCTGAACAGATGCCTCCCATTCTGGACTCGGGGCTGTACTGCTTCAGTATTATGAGACACCACCTTTCCCTGTATCTTTCGCCAGTAAGAAGCTTCTACCCAGAGAAGAAAGATATTCCACTGTGGAGAAAATGTTATGCATTAGTATGGGGTATAAGTAGATTCAAATAATACCTATACGGAAAATCCTTTGTGCTTGAAACAGATCACAAGCCACTGATGTACTGGGAGAACTTTAAAGGGTCAAATATCAGACTCTTGGGATGGGCTCTGGCTATTCAGCCCTATAAGTTTAAAGTTGTATATATTTCTGGCTCTGAAAACCACTTTTCAGATTGGCTGAGGCGAGGTTGTATATAGTTCTTTTCCCTCTGTTCATTTACTTATTGACTCCGTCCATAAGTTTTAGAAGGGGGTATTGTGAGGGAAAAGTAGGCGTGAGTGGGGTTAAGGTTCTTTAGGCAACCAGGAACCTTACGACGACGTTTCGGTCAGACTTGGACCATTTAAAAGTTACGTCGCGCACCCCCCCCCCTCTGGCGGGCTGGGGCGAAACTAGCTCTTGGTGTCTGATTTGTTTCAATTTCTACTCCTGGTAGTATTGACCTTACCTGGTGTGGGTTGAAGTTTGGAGAGTCACTTCACCTCCACTCTTCTCCTAATCAGTTCTGTTCCTGGCGTGGTCATCCAGGGTAGACGCCAGATAAAGGAGCAAGACATTTGTTAATTGGACATAACGTTATTCGACTACTACCGGACCTTACCTGTTCTACTTGTGGTGCTCCAACCAAGTGGTAGAGGAGATCCCAAACATCGGACTATCACCATCCGCCCAGTATAACCTACATCATCTTTAATATCAGAAGATCTGTCAGGGCCTTACCTACTCCTGCCCAACTACAAGAACCAAAGGCCATTTTTTTATATTTAAATATTAAGTAAAATCCTCAAAACTCGTTTCTTATTTTTCCTAGTCGTTTCATTTATTTATTTTTCCATTAGATTTGTTCAGATGGAAGGCGTTCCACTGACAATACAATTTTGTTAATATACTTCACTTTTTTTATATAGAATCTCTTACATATCTGGAAGAGTCCTCGTCACGTCTGCTTTGAACTGTCAGTCACTGACTGTTTCCCAGAAAACAACATTCACTTTATTACTGGGTTTCCTCAGCCCAGTTTTCCCGTTCTGTTCAATAAATGACACTAATTTCCTTTCAATAAATAAAATATTCACCACCCTATCTTCAAAATATTAATACTGATATATTGTGTAAGGAAGACAACCTGTAAATTTATACTGTTTACTGAAATTTGAAATTTTAATATGATAAAATCTTGGAGTTGGAGTGATAGTGGATTTTTTGATAGGCTTTTACCCTCTACTATATCAATTTTAAACTGCCGATATTATTAAGTAAACTGATTTCCATATCATAAGTAAAAATTGCCTCTTCTGGTTGGCATCATAGATTTTGTAATATAAATTTTTACTAATTATTTAGGCTTTGTAAGGAACAATGTGCCAATTTTGCAAATTTTGTGAATTTGGAAATTTTTTTAACAAGAATATCAAATATATTTTCACAGTGGACTGTATAGAATTCTTAATACATTTAAACTACAAAACGAAAATTGAAAAATATTAAACTCGCATTATAACAATAAATTTTAATTTTACCTTGATTAATAAATTATTTAATTATGTAGCAGCTAATATCTGAATCTCGTCCCGTTGTGAGGAACGTTGTTCTCGTCCCGTTGTGAGGAACGTTGTTCTCGTCCCGTTGTGAGGAACGTTGTTCTCGTCCCGTTGTGAGGAACGTTGTTCTCGTCCCGTTGTGAGGAACGTTGTTCTCGTCCCGTTGTGAGGAACGTTGTTCTCGTCCCGTTGTGAGGAACGTTGTTCTCGTCCCGTTGTGAGGAACGTTGTTCTCGTCCCGTTGTGAGGACCGTTGTTCTCGTCCCGTTGTGAGGAACGTTGTTCTCATTCCAAATTACTTTCTGCAAGGATATCGTTTATAACTTCTGATTAATAGCTGACCAAAGTGGAAAACCACTCTGGTCAGTTATTACTAAGTGGAGTTTTATGGATCAGTAAATCAGTGGGTACCTGAACTAGTTAATTAACATACCCCATAGAACAGTTAACTAGATCAGATACCCACTGCTTAAGTTATCACACACCATTCCATAAATTATTTTCCCTGGGATAACTTTAGAAAGGTTCTTTAGATCGGCATCAATCTTTCAACAATCGTGGATCATGTTTAGAAGGTTTGTTATTAATGGAGTATATTGCTACTGTGTTACCACTTTTAATCCAGAAAATGTATAGTATTATTTTTTAATATTTGCGTTACTTCGCCTTGATCCTGGCGAGAGACTTTTGATCGGGAAAAGGGACTCATTCTCTTCTTTGAATCAAAATACCTCTCATTCCACAGGTGTTATGTGACCAGTATTGGTGTAGCTTTTTTCATCGTTATTAAAATATATTTTTTTAATACCATCAGTCTTTGATGGCTGATTCATTTTATGAAATACTTGAAAAACTTTCTGAATTTCAGGGTGTGTGTGTTTCTCAAATATGTTTTCGCCTTGGTTTTAGGTTGTGTAAGGTTTAATGTGCCAGGTTTATTGCTAATATAGGTTCCTGTAAAATAATTGGGGAATGTCTCTTAAGCATATTTGCATGACAACGGCGTAGACTACAGCCGTATTAGCACCGTTATTGCAGACTACATTGATGTATAATTTAACGATACCATTTGTTAGTTTTATGTAAATTTTATATTTAAAATCATGGTTCCTCCTTAATTAAAACATCTAGAAAAGGCAATAAGTTATTTTGTTCAAACTCAACAGTAAAACTTATGGAGTGAACTAGACTATTTAATTTAACAAGGAAATTGTTTACATTCATATTCTTAGACATTAGACATAAAACATTATCAAGATATCCCTCTTCAAGGGGGGCTCCTTGGCGTGGTGAAGAGGCTCTTGGTCTGAGGAATTAGACCTATCGGTTTCCTTCCTCAGACCGAAGCTAATTACCCCCCAATCCCCCTTTCCCTATCCCATCCTCCCCATCCTGCCCTATTTTCTTTACTCCTTCTCCTCCCCAGCCCTCCCTTTTGCCCTTCCTCTTTTTGGCCTTTGGGATATTTTCCCACAGGCACACTAGTTCATAGCTAGGGGGAAGGGTACCGGGGTCCATCCCATTCCGTTGTCTCTTGGCGGTGGCGTAGTTTGCCGTGGGATCTGGATCGCCTGGGGATGTCCCGATCTCTTTCCGGTATCCCGGAGGGTGGCTTTGGGTGTCTTTCGGGCGACGAGTGTATCTCTGAAAGCCACCTTTCGGATTCCGGGGGTGGTGGCCGAAGGAGGTATGCTTTGTGGCGGATATTCGGCCACCCTCTTTTGTCCACCGAGGTAGCTCGGCAGATGTGAGGTTGCTATCCCGGATTGCTGGTTTACTGGCATGAAGGGTAGGGTATGGCACGGGTTCCATGCTGCATCTGCGCTACTTGCGGTGCTGAGGTCCTCTTGGGCGTGGAGGGAGATTTCTGGCCCTTTCATTCCTCCTAGGAACTATCATTCCCTGGTCCCTCCTTTTTTTTATTTTTTTTTTTTAATTTTATTTTCTTTCATTTTTTTCTTAAAAACAAAAAGAAAGAAATAACCTAACCATGGAGTCCCAAATCCATGACCCCACTACCCCTGGGCCCCTTATTGTTACCGCACCCTGTTCTGACCTCGCCTCATCTTTTGGCCACTCTTTGGACACTCCTAAGGTCCCGGTACCTTTTGCTGGTGCTGTTTCCCCACCCGCTTCAGGTACTGGGGCTTCCACTGAGTCCTTCGATTTGTGACCTCCGCTCTCCTTTGACTATGCTTCTGGCCTCTTCCTCTATGGTGCGATGATTTTCGAATCGCCAGCCCATCTCTGGGCGGACCGACTCTGGTCACACTTCTAAATGCCAACGACAATCTCCTGACGATGTTACTTCGTCACCTTCCCATTCTACTCGGAAAAGACCGACACGTCATGCACTCCCTCTCCACACTCAGTTTCGGACCACACAATGGACTAAATTCTTTACGACCGACTTCATATACTGCCTATCTTTCTAACCATAGTATTGGCAAAGCGCTCCTATGCCACGTTGGTAGAGATATTTCCTTTCAAGCTCTTAAAAGTGGTATGCACATCATCACAGTCCAGAATTCTACCCAAGCTCATGATCTTTTATCTTCTTTCACATATCGATACTATTCCTATCACTATCATAAAACATCATTCCCTCAATTCTTGTAGTGGTACTGTTATTCTGCCCCATAGGCAGACATGTGGCAATGACATTCTCTAACAGCTGGAACTCCAAGATCTCCCAATTCTCAAGGTAGACACTAATGTTCTACCTGCCCACGGGTGAAGATGATACCCTTGCAATGTGGCTTTTGACAGCCGTGAACTCCCATCCTCTGTTCATGTAGCAGAACATCGGTTACAAGTTCGGAAGGTGATCCCTACACTGCAACAGTATAGGAATTGCTGGCGATTTGGCCACCCAGAACAAATATTGCAAATCTATAGCTAAATGCCCAGTCTGTGGTGCCGACGACCATTCTAATACATCTTGCAGTCAACCACCCTCTAGCCTTAATTGTCATGAGGCTCACCCTTCATACTCTCGCCGTTGCCAGGTCTACTTAAATGAGCGGGAAATTTGTTGCCTCAAAGAGGCAGGTCTCCCTTATGCTATGGCAGTTTCTCATCTCCGCCTCCAAGGGAGACTACCCCATGTTTCTTATTCTCGTGTTCAAAACGTTCCCCCACTTCCGGGGTCCCATCTTCTGCAGCCTCCTCCGTGGTTGCAAGTCCCATAGTCACTCCTGTATCTAATTCTTTTGCTGTCCTAGGCTCAGACGTCCCTACTTCAACACCTCAGTCTGTCCTCACTTCTTCGTGTTTTCCCTCACAAACCACGGTATCGACAAGACCTCGTACGACGACGACTCCCAATCGTCCCTCTACTTCTCAGAGGTCCAACATCTCTCTTTTAACCCCTCCTTCCCTTCATCCACCTCCACATTTTACCTTCCCAGTCTCTGTACCTAGGTCTTCCCCTTTCACTGGCTCTGTTACAAGTGTGGAGGTTCATCCTCCTCCTCATACTGTGCCTTCCTCCCCATTCCCCTCCCAAGTTTCTTCCTCTTCTGTTACCTCCCGGGTTTCTGCCTCTTCTGTCCCCTCCCACACTTCTCCAGTTCCCGCCACCCTTTCGCCCCCCCCCACCTTGGTACAGTCCATTACAGCTCCTGTCTTTACTCAAACTCCTCCTCCTTCCATCTCCAATATTGTCTCGCATACGACGTCTCTGAACTCCGAAACACTTGAAGCAATCTCTGAATATATTGCAGAGACCAAATCATCAATGGACACTGATCCACCCTCTGTTCCTTCTCTTTCCTCTTCTCCATCTGCGCAACTCCTTTCTTCACAACGCACCGATCCTTCGCTACTTGAACGTTTTCCTTTGCCACTGCATGAGGACTTTTCTAACCCTTCTAGTCCGTAGGTACCCTTACCTGCGGATTTCAGGTATCTTTATCGTTGCCAATTATTTCCTATTTACAGTGGAATATTCGCGGCCTCAGGGGTAATTGGGGTGAGCTTCAGATGTTGCTCTCCAAGTTTTCCCCTGTTGGTGTTTGTTTACAGGAACCAAAATTACACACTGCCATTATCTATCCCATCTCAGGCTATAATTTATTGTTCTTCAGATCCTTTTCCTGATGGAACCTTTAATGAAAGTGCCCTTCTTCTACGCACTGATATTGCATACCATCAGCTATTTGTTCGTACTTTGCTGCATTACACAGCAGCCCGTATCCATTAAAATGGTATAAAATACAGACAGGTTGTTAGGTAAGACACACATGCAACAGTTAGGTATCTTTATTTCGAAATAAAGATACCTAACTGTTGCATACGTGTCTTACCTAACAGCCCGTATCCACTTGCATAGCTGGTATACACTCTGTTCTTTGTATCTCTCTCCTTCTCAGGCATTATCTATCCCGGATATTGCCTTTCTTGTTTCGTCATTACCGCCACCACTTCTGTTACTTGGCGATTTTAATGTTCATCATTTCCTCTGGGGGGGTCTCACTGTGATTCCTGTGGCTTTCAGTTAGAGGCTTTTCTTGCTACCCACCCCCTCCATGTTTTAAATACAGGTGCTCACACCCATTTTGATCCTCGGACTCACACTCTCTTGCATCGATCTCTCAGTCTGCTCTTCCTCCGCCGCATTAGACTTCACCTGGTCTGTTCTTCCGGATTTACATGACAGCTATCATTTCCCAATCATTCTTACTTCCACTTCATATTCACTACCTCTTCGTAACCCACGCTGGCAATTTGATCAGGCAAATTGGAACCTTTACTCACAACTAACTATTTTTAGTAAGGTTCCTTCTTCGTCCTCCATTGATGAGCTTTTACACCTCTTCTCGTCCTCCGTTTTAACCGCAGCTTCTCATTCTATACCCCAAACTTCGGGCAGGCATTCTCAGAAATGCGTGCCATGGTGGTCTCCTGCTTGTGCTCATGCAGTACGTTTGAAATGCACTGCGTGGGGTAGGTACCGGTACAATAGAACCACGGAGAGACTTCTTGATTTTAAGCAGAAGCGTGCGATCGCTCGCTGTGTCATCCATGACACTAAACGCACTTCATCTCTGCTTCCTCTATGAGTGCAGTCTGGAAAAAAGTACGAAAATTGAGTGGTACATATTCTCCTAACCCGACTCCTGTTCTGCGGGTTGCCGGTGTTGATATAGCAAACCCACTAGAAGTTGCCAATGAAATTGGCAATCATCTGCTCCGTATTTCTCAGGGGCTCCATCTATGCCCCTCGTTTCTTTCCTCAAAGTCTGCCAGAGAGTTAGCACCCTTGGATTTTTCTTCTCTCAAAGAACAGTATAATGTGCCTTTTACACTTCAGGAACTGGAGGCAACACTCAGCTTGCCGATCATCGGCAGCTGGGTTCGACGACATTCATATTCGTATGCTACAACATTTACATCAGTCAGCCCTTGCAGTCCTATTACGCCTTTTCAATCTTATTTGGTCACAAGGAGTTCTTCCACAGCTGTGGAAATCTGCCATTGTTCTCCCTTTCAGCAAACTGGGTACTACGGGACATGAAGCCTCTCACTATCGTCTAATTGCTCTCACCAGTGCAGTTTGCAAAGTGATGGAATGCCTGGTAAATAGACGTTGTGTGGTATTTAGAGACACACAACAGTCTCTCCACTCGTCAATATGGCTTTCGTAAGGGACGTTCTACCATAGACCCCTTACTACGCTTAGATACGTATGTTCGTAATGCCTTTGCGAATAGCCACTCAGTTATTGCCATATTTTTTGACCTTGAGAAGGCATATGACACAACTTGGAGGTATAATACTTTGGCCCAAGCCCACTCCTTATTCCTTCGAGGCAATCTACCATCCTTAAGAACTTTTTAACTGACAGACATTTCCGTGTTTGCGTTAATAATGTGCTCTCCCCGGACTTTATCCAAGCTGAAGGTGTCCCCCAGGGATGTGTTCTGAGCACAACACTTTTTCTCCTTGCTATAAATGATTTGGCCTCTGTTCTTCCATCCAATATTTGGTCATCACTCTATGTTGATGACTTCGCTATTGCCTGTGCAGGCGCTGACTGTCACCTCATTACAGTTTCTCTCCAGCATGCAGTCGACCGTGTTTCCAATTGGGCCACCACACATGGGTTTAAATTTTCCAGTACCAAAACTCACCAAATTACTTTCACTAGACGCTCTGTCATCTCCGATCATCCTTTATACCTCTATGGCACTTGTATCCCTGTACGTGATAGTCAGGTTTCCAGGCCTTCTCTTTGATCGTAGGTTACCCTGGAAACCTCACATTACCTCTCTGAAGACAACTTGTCACAGCTGGCTGAACCTTCTCAAAACCCTTGCTCATCTTTCATGGGGAACAGATCGTCGAAATCTCCTTCGCCTACATTCTACCCTCATCTTATCGAAACTTGACTATGGTGACCAGATCTATTCAGCTGCCTCTCCTGCTACTCTATCTAGCCTCAACACCAAGGATTTCGTTGATGCCTTGGTGCTTTTCGCTCTTTTCCTGTTGAGAGCCTCTATGCAGAAGTGAATGTTCCATCCTTATCCGATTGCCGTGATGCCCATTGCCTTCGCTACTATGTACGCTCTCATGATCTCCCCAATCCTTCCATTTATAGAATGGTCACCGATATTAGTAGACATTCTTTATTTGTCGCCGCCCCTGTTTGCACCGTCCCTTCTCTCTTCGCCTACATTCGCTCTTGTCTTCTCTTCAATTTCCACCTTTTATTTTCATGTAGCATCTCATTTTTCCCTACCCCCCAAGGGAAGTTCCAGCTATTCGAGTCTGTTCTTTCTCACTCCCCTGCTCGAAAGCCCAACTGTCTACGGTAGCTTCCCGCTCTCCTTTTCTTGACCACTTCCACTCTCATTCTCATGCCATTGCAGTGTACACAGATGGCTCTAAGTCTTCTGACAGCGTAGGATTCGCAACAGTGTTTCCGGACAGCATTGTACGAGGGCATTTACTATCTTCGGCTAGTATCTTTACTGCTGAATTGTATGCCATTCTTGCAGCACTTACCTGTATTGCATCTATGCCTGTGTCATCATTTGTGGTTGTCTCAGACTCCCTTAGTGCTTTACAGGCTATACAGAAATTTGATACACCTCACCCCTTAGTCCTCTGTATCCAACTTTGGCTACGCCGCATCTTTACCAAGCATAAAGATATTGTTTTTTGTTGGGTCCCTGGTCATGTTGACGTACAAGGCAATGAACAGGCAGACACTGCTGCGCGGTCAGCAGTACATGACCTGTGTACGAAATGGTATATAATACCGACAAGATGAGAGTAAGACACATGTGCAACATCTGGGTATCTTTATTGTAGACGTTTCGCCATCCAGTGGCTTTATCAATACAAATTCTAGGACATAACTTGAAGACAGTAGAACTATGTACAGAAGATGAGGTAATCAGTCCCTCAACCTAGGAGTAGGTGCGAACAGCACCATAGTCGACTATGGTGCTGTTCGCACCTACTCCTAGGTTGAGGGACTGATTACCTCATCTTCTGTACATAGTTCTACTGTCTTCAAGTTATGTCCTAGAATTTGTATTGATAAAGCCACTGGATGGCGAAACGTCTACAATAAAGATACCCAGATGTTGCACATGTGTCTTACTCTCAGTACATGACCTACCAGTTTCATGAAGAGGTATTCCATTTACGGACTATTTTGCTGCAATATCTTCCCAACTTCACACCCGTTGGCAACAACGTTGGTCTACTATGCTCGGCAACAAACTTCAATCTATTAAACCGAGTATAGGTTACTGGCCGTCTTCTTATCACCAGTGTCGAGGGTGGGAGACTAATCTCTCCCATCTTCGCATTGGCCATACTCGTCTTACTCATGGATATCTCATGGAGAGGCGCCCTGCTCCTCTCTGTGAGAATTGCCAAGTTACATTATCAGTCAGCCACATTCTGTTGGACTGCCCACTTTATCAACGAGCACACAGAATTTACCTCCGTCGTCATCTTCGCTCCGCTGCTCTCTCCTTACCTTTCCTTTTCGCTGAAGGACCCACCTTTCAACCGGACTCTCTCATTGACTTTTTGACAACAACTGACTTACTTCACAAATTCTGATACCTTCAGCCCTTTCTACTTCAATCTCTTGCTACCCTCTACCCCCGTACTATCCCCTGCCCCGCTGTTTTCTGTAACCTACTGATCATCCCTCCTCCCTTCTGCCATCCAATACCTCGCTTCCTTCCCTACCCTGCAGCGCTGTATAGCCCTTGTGGCTTAGCGCTTCTTTTTGATTATAATAATAATATTAATCTGTACATAAGCGATAAAGATGGATGATCTAATTAAAAATTTATGACTATTACTCCATCTCTTTTGATAACACCTTGTATTTAAGGCATGTGATAAAAGTTTCTTAAGTCTGGACCTGGGGTGGAGTGCACGGGCATGCAATGAATACCTTCTATGAAATAAAGTGGAGTTAGAGTTATTTCAGAGATTAAGAGATTTCTGTAACATTTTGTCTCATAAGGAATTCATGAGTCATTAATCTTTAGGCTGATTAGTGGCTCATCAAACACTTCTTTGTTGTCCATAATATACATCACATCTCCTTTAATCAAAGACCAGACACTAGATGTTGTCTTTGACCTGGAATTTACATATGAGAAGTATTTTGCTATTCTTTCAGTTCCAGCTATGGATATTAGCTCCCTCCGTCTCTTCTAGACTTTGATGCATTCAGTATAAGCTCAGCATTTTCTTATTTCTCTGGACAGTGTTATGTTTGTTCTTCAAAGAGACTGCTATTTTTGTGAACTCTGTTATTCGTCATCTTCACTTACAGAGGGCACGCCTCTCCATTTCCAAACTGCATCTTCTCGACCTCCTTCGTAACAGTGTGTGTCTGGAACATCTAATGCCATCGAGCTTATACTCTCAGTATATTAGCTTAGATCATCGTTTATCATATTGTATTCCTAGTTTATTTTATAAGCTCACAATTTGTCAGCTCCTCCTGGAGTTTACCTGGAGAGAGTTCCGGGGGTCAACGCCCCCGCGGCCCGGTCTGTGACCAGGCCTCCTGGTGGATCAGAGCCTGATCAACCAGGCTGTTGCTGCTGGCTGCACGCAAACCAACGTACGAGCCACAGCCCGGCTGATCAGGAACTGACTTTAGGTGCTTGTCCAGTGCCAGCTTGAAGACTGCCAGGGGTCTGTTGGTAATCCCCCTTATGTGTGCTGGGAGGCAGTTGAACAGTCTCGGGCCCCTGACACTTATTGTATGGTCTCTTAACGTGCTAGTGACACCCCTGCTTTTCATTGGGGGGATGGTGCATCGTCTGCCAAGTCTTTTGCTTTCGTAGTTAGTGATTTTCGTGTGCAAGTTCGGTACTAGTCCCTCTAGGATTTTCCAGGTGTATATAATCATGTATCTCTCCCTCCTGCGTTCCAGGGAATACAGGTTTAGGAACCTCAAGCGCTCCCAATAACTGAGGTGTTTTATCTCCGTTATGCGCGCCGTGAAAGTTCTCTGTACATTTTCTAGGTCGGCAATTTCACCTGCCTTGAAAGGTGCTGTTAGTGTGCAGCAATATTCCAGCCTAGATAGAACAAGTGACCTGAAGAGTGTCATCATGGGCTTGGCCTCCCTAGTTTTGAAGGTTCTCATTATCCATCCTGTCATTTTTCTAGCAGATGCGATTGATACAATATTATGGTCCTTGAAGGTGAGATCCTTCGACATGATCACTCCCAGGTCTTTGACGTTGGTGTTTCGCTCTATTTTGTGGCCAGAATTTGTTTTGTACTCTGATGAAGATTTAATTTCCTCATGTTTACCATATCTGTGTAATTGAAATTTCTCATCGTTGAACTTCATATTGTTTTCTGCAGCCCACTGAAAGATTTGGTTGATGTCCGCCTGGAGCTTTGCAGTGTCTGCAATGGAAGACACTGTCATGCAGATTCGGGTGTCATCTGCAAAGGAAGACACGGTGCTGTGGCTGACATCCTTGTCTATGTCGGATATGAGGATGAGGAACAAGATGGGAGCGAGTACTGTGCCTTGTGGAACAGAGCTTTTCACCGTAGCTGCCTCGGACTTTACTCTGTTGACGACTACTCTCTGTGTTCTGTTAGTGAGGAAATTATAGATCCATCGACCGACTTTTCCTGTTATTCCTTTAGCACGCATTTTGTGCGCTATTACGCCATGGTCACACTTGTCGAAGGCTTTTGCAAAGTCTGTATATATTACATCTGCATTCTTTTTGTCTTCAAGTGCATTTAGGACCTTGTCGTAGTTATTCAATAGTTGAGACAGACAGGAGCGACTTGTTCTAAACCAATGTTGCCCTGGGTTGTGTAACTGATGGGTTTTTAGATGGGTGGTGATCTTGCTTCTTAGGACCCTTTCAAAGATTTTTATGATATGGGATGTTAATGCTATTGGTCTGTAGTTCTTTGCTGTTGCTTTACTGCCCCCTTTGTGGAGTGGGGCTATGTCTGTTGTTTTTAGTAACTGTGGGACGACCCCCGTGTCCATGCTCCCTCTCCATAGGATGGAAAAGGCTCGTGATAGGGGCTTCTTGCAGTTCTTGATGAACACAGAGTTCCATGAGTCTGGCCCTGGGGCAGAGTGCATGGGCATGTCATTTATCGCCTGTTCGAAGTCATTTGGCGTCAGGATAACGTCGGATAGGCTTGTGTTCATCAAATTTTGTGGCTCTCTCATAAAAAATTCATTTTGATCTTCGACTCTCAGTCTGGTTAGCGGCTTGCTAAAAACTGAGTCATATTGGGACTTGAGTAGCTCACTCATTTCCTTGCTGTCATCTGTGTAGGACCCATCTTGTTTAAGTAGGGGCCCAATACTGGACGTTGTTCTCGATTTTGATTTGGCATAGGAGAAGAAATACTTTGGGTTTCTTTCGATTTCATTTATGGCTTTTAGTTCTTCCCGCGATTCCTGACTCCTAAAGGATTCTTTTAGCTTAAGTTCGATGCTTGCTATTTCTCTGACCAGTGTCTCCCTACGCATTTCAGATATATTGACCTCTTTTAGCCGCTCTGTTATTCTTTTCCGTCGCCTGTAAAGGGAGCGCCTGTCTCTTTCTATTTTACATCTACTCCTCCTTTTTCTTAGAGGAATAAGCCTTGTGCATACATCGAGTGCCACCGAGTTAATCTGTTCTAGGCATAAGTTGGGGTCTGTGTTGCTTAGTATATCTTCCCAGCTTATATCGGTTAGGACTTGGTTTACTTGGTCCCACTTTATGTTTTTGTTATTGAAGTTGAATTTGGTGAATGCTCCCTCGTGACTAATCTCATTATGTCGGTCTGGGGCTCCGCGCATACATGACTGAACCTCAATTATGTTGTGATCTGAGTATATTGTTTTTGATATGGTGACATTTCTTATCAGATCATCATTGTTAGTGAAGATGAGGTCTAGTGTATTCTCCAGTCTAGTAGGCTCTATTATTTGCTGGTTTAAATTGAATTTTGTGCAGAGATTTAAAAGCTCGCGTGAGTGTGAGTTTTCATCAGAGCTGCCTCCTGGTGTTATTACTGCAACAATATTATTTGCTATATTCCTCCATTTTAGGTGCCTTAAGTTGAAATCCCCCAGGAGCAAGATGTTGGGTGCAGGAGCTGGAAGATTTTCCAGACAGTGGTCAATTTTTAACAGCTGTTCCTGGAATTGCTGGGATGTTGCATCCGGAGGCTTGTAGACTACCACAATGACTAGGTTTTGGTTCTCGACCTTTACTGCTAAAACTTCCACTACATCATTTGAGTCATTTAGCAGTTCTGTGCAAACAAGTGACTCTGCAATGTACAGGCCAACTCCTCCCCCCCCCCTTTTGCCTGTTCACTCTGTCACATCTGTATAGGTTGTAACCTGGGATCCATATTTCGTTGTCCAAGTGATCCTTTATGTGGGTCTCAGTGAAAGCCGCGAACATTGCCTTTGCCTCTGCAAGCAGTCCACGGATGAAAGGTATTTTGTTGTTTGTTGCTGGCTTTAGACCCTGTATATTTGCCAAGAAGAATGTTATCGGACTGGTGGTATTGTTGGTACTGGGGGGGGGGATTTTTTTTCCGGCATTTGTATCTGTTGGTTTGGAGTGGAGGCCATCGACTGTGGTTCCACTCCAGGAATGACTGGATTTGGTGTACGATTTCTACCATTTCCTGCCAGTTTTTTTTCCTTCCTGGCACTAAAAAACCTCTCCCTCTTGAGTGGCTGTGGCTACCCAGGTTTTCCCATGGCCTGGATGTTTTGTATCTTTTTGTCCCCTTTAGATGGTATGCCTGGCAATTTAAGTTATAGCACAGTCTTTCCTGTACTGAAGAGGTACACATTTCAGGGTGAAAAAGCTTACAGGAAGGGAGTTTGCATTTTCCTGTTGTCATATGGGCATGGCATTTTCTAGGGTGGTCATAGTTGCACGTCCCATCTGTTTTTCCAGATTTCCCATGCCAGCAGATACCGAGTGCATAGTATGTGCACAGGCTTGGTTTCCGTTTGCCTTGGGTTTCTGTGACTGTATTCCCTGTTGGTGCATGTTTCCCTGTCTTACTTCTATCCTCCCTAGCACCAACAATGGAGCTCCCACCAGTTGTTTTTGGTAATATATCCTCACTATTGCTAGTGGAGTCCTCTTGTTTGCTATTTCCTGCGGTATTTCTAGTTTGCAATATTGGTTTTATCTTATCTTTGACTACACTTGTTTCCCTACTATGGCTCCTGTCCCCTATGAGGTCATTTATATGTATTCCATTCTGCGTATAATTCCCGGCTACCTGGACAAAATCTCCAGCTTCACCATTACTGTCTCCCAGGACAGCATCTCCAGCTTCACCATTACTGTCTCCCAGGACAGCATCTCCAGCTTCACCATTACTGTCTCCCAGGACAGCACCTCCAGCTTCACCATTACTGTCTCCCAGGACAGCACCTCCAGCTTCACCATTACTGTCTCCCAGGACAGCACTATCAGCCCCACATTTACTGACTACCAGGACATCATCTCCAGCCTTGTTGTTAAATTGACATTATCAAATATACCATCTTAGTTGAGTGTGTTTTGTTGAGTATTGCCTGTGGGTGTACGTGTCTGACCTTACATTGTGTTCTGAGTTTACTATCTAGGACACTATAATATTCCAAACCAAGTTTGCATTATTATTGAATATAAGGTTTAAGATGTTTTCTAATCCAGCTGGTTCTGCAAAAAGTGAATTTGTTGTAGAGTGTAGTTGAGCTGTGCGAGACTGTTCCTCAGGACTAGCTCCTGGGATGCTTTCTATTATTATAGTCTTAAAGGCGTCCTAAATTGAAGTCTCCAAGGAATAGTATATTGGAGCTTGGTTTAATAAGTCTTCAAGACAGTACTCAATTTTAAATAGTCAGTCTTTGAAGTGCTGGGAAGTTGAGTCTGGTGACTAATATACAATTACAATAAATTCATTTCGACTATAAATGTTAACCACGAGAGCACTTGTGCTATTAAATCCGTGGTAATATGCAATTAAGATTGTACAGGAGTCTATAGCCAAATCAGAACTAGGACGACAATCTGTGGGGAAAAGCCTCTTCAAGGGGGGCTCCTTGGCGTGGTGAGAGGTCTGAGGAATTAGGCATGTTGGTCTCCTTCCTCAGACCGAACCTAATTACCCCCCAACCCCCCCTTCCCTATCCCATCCTCCCAATCCTCCCTTTTTCCTTTCCTCGTCCTCTCCCCTGTCCCTCCCTTATTCCCTTCCTCTTGTTGGCCTTTGGGATTCTTCCCACAGGCCTACTGGTTCCTAGGTAGGGGGAAGGGTACCGGGGTCAATACCATTCCATTGAGGTTCTTGGCGGTGGTGTAGTCTGTCGTGGAATCTGGATCGCCTGGGAATATCCAGTTCCCTCTCCAGTCTTCCGTGGGGTGGCTTTGGGTGTCTTTCGGGCGACGGGTGTATCTCTGGAGGCCGCCTTTCGGATTCTGGGGGTGGTGGCCGAAGGAGGTGTTCTTTGTGGCAGATATCTGGCCGCCCTCTCTTTTGTCCGCCGATGTATCTCGGCAGATGTGAGGTTGCTATCCTGGATTGCTGGTTTACCGGCATGAAAGGTAGGGTATGGCACAGGTTCCATGCTGCATCTGCACTACTTGCGGTGTTGAGGTCCTCTTGGGAGCGGAGGGTGATTTCCGGCCCTTTCATTCCTTCTTGGAACTATTCCTCCCCGTTCACCCTTTTTCTTTTTTTTCTTTATTTTCTTTTTTTCTTTCTTTTTTTCTTAAAAAACAAAAAGAAAGAAGTAACCTAACCATGGAAGCCCTAATCCATGAACCTGCTACCCCCGGGCCCCTTACCACTCTTTGGACACTCCTGATGCCCCTGTACCTCTTACTGGCGCTGTTTCATCACCAGCTTCAGGTACCGGGGTCTCGACTGACTCCTCCTATTTGTCTGAACTCCACCCTCCTTTGAATATGCTTCCAGCCTCTCCCTCTACAGTGCGGCAATTTTCGAATCGCCAGCCCGTCCAACTCTGGTCCCACTTCTTAATGCCAACGACAATCTCTTGATGATGTTACTTTGTTACCTTCCCATTCTACTCGGAAAAGACCGACACGCCAGTTTTGGACCACACAATGGACTAAATTCTTCACTTTAAGACCGACTTCTTCTACTGCCTATCTTTCCGACCATAGTATTGGCAAAGTGCTCCTACGTCAAGTTGGTAGAGATATTTCATTTCATGCTCTCAAAAGCAGTACATGCATCATCACTGTCCAGAATGCTACCCAAACTCATGATCTTTCTCTCCTTTCGCATATTGATACTACTCCTATCACTATTGAAAAGCATCTTTCTCTCAATTCTTGTAGTGGTATTGTCATTCTGCCCCATACCATAGTCCAATAGAATTTCCAGACATGTGGCAATGACATTCTTGAACAGCTGGAACTCCAGGATCTCCCAATCCTCAAAGTAGACACTTATGTTCTTCCTGCCTGTGGGCGGAGACGATACCCTTGCAATGTGGCTCTGTTAACAGCCGTGAACTCCCGTCCTCTGTTTATGTCGCAGGACATTGGTTATAAGTTCGAAAGGTGATCCCTACACCGCAACAGTGTAGAAATTGCTGGTGTTTTGGTCACCAAGTGAAATATTGCAAATCTATAGCTAAATGCCCAGTCTGTGGTGCCGACGACTATTAAAACATAAGAACATAAGAAAGAAGGAACACTGCAACAGGCCTACTGACCCATGCAGAGCAGGTCCATGTCCTCCCCCCGGATTAGACCAATGATCCACCCCCCGGATTATCCCAATGACCCACCCAGTCTGGTCATCCCCACTCAAGGATGGAGCACTGTACCAGACCCAGCAGCACAAGCTAGTCAGGTCCAACTCACACCCACCCACACCCACTCATGTATTTATCTAACCTATTTTTAAAACTACACAACGTTTTAGCCTCAATAACTGTACTCGGGAGTTTGTTCCACTCATCCACAACTCTATTACCAAACCAGTACTTTCCTATATCCTTCCTGATTCTGAATTTTTCCAACTTGAAACCATTGCTGAGAGTCCTGTCTTTGCTGGAAATTTTCAGCACACTACATCCCCTTTATTTATTCCTGTTTTCCATTTATACACCTCGATCATATCCCCCCTAATTCTACGCCTTTCGCAATCAGTAGTATCAAGATCTACATTACTTAGTTTATATGTGGCATGGTTATTTACCTGTCCAACATTTAGAACTTTGCATTTGTCAATATTAAACTGCATCTGCCACTTCTCCGACCATTGCATCAGTCTATTCAAATCATCCTGGAGTGCTCTAATGTCCATATTAGAATGAATTAGACGGCCTATTTTGGTGTCATCAGCAAATTTGCTTATGTCGCTATTTATTCCCTCATCTATGTCGTTTATGTAAATTGTGAACAACAACGGGCCCAACACTGACCCTTGAGGAACACCGCTTGTGACGTGCCCCATTCTGATTTCTCCCCATTTATGCAAACTCTCTGCTGTCTATTTGTCAGCCATGCCTCTACCCAGGAAAAAATTTCTCCTCCTATTCCGTGTGCCCTAAGATTCCTCAATAGCCTCTGGTGTGGAACTCTATCGAAAGCCTTACTGAAGTCCTTATACACAATATCATATTCATTACCATGATCTACCTCCTCAAACACCTTAGTGAAAAAAGTTATTAAATTCGTAAGACAGGAACGCCCCTTTGTAAAACCGTGTAGAGAATCATTAATCAATCTGTCCCTATCAAGATGGCTACGAATTGCTTCGGCAATTATTGATTCCATAAATTTTCCCACTATGGAGGTAAGGCTTATTGGTCTATAGTTCGAAGCCAAGGACCTGTCACCTGCCTTGTAAATAGGTATTACATTTGCCATTTTCCACTTATCAGGCACTATGCCAGTTTGTAGTGATATGTTAAAAAGATTAGCCAAAGGTATGCTAAGTTCCTCTTTACATTCCTTTAACATCCTTGCAAACAGTTCATCAGGGCCTGGGGATTTGTTAGGTTTTAGTTTCTATATTTGTCTGAGGACCATGTCACTAGTTACCGCAATTGTGCATAGTTTATTATCGTCCTGTTCTACATAATCTATTATTTCAGGAATATTACTAGTATTTTCCTGGGTGAAAACTGAGAGGAAGTAGGTATTGAGAATTTCACACATATCCTTATCACTGCCAGTTATCTGACCAGAGTTACTCACCAGGTTGAATAATATTACTGCAAGTAATGGGAACAAGTCCATTATCTGTCTTAGTGCTGGGGGTATGACACTGAGAAGGGCAGAAGAGAGGAGCTGCTGGATAAGTACAAGTCAGCCATAGAAGTAGTTAGGTCTGACGGTGGGATCCCATTCATATGTAGCATTTTGCCTAGAAAGGGAGTGGGCAATGAATGGATGTCTAGGGCAACTGGTATAAATTGTTGGCTAGACAGGTACTGCAAGGAACTTGCAATCCCATTCATTGATAACTGGGACCTATTCTTTGGCAAACGTGATATGTATGCAAGGGATGGGGTTCATCTCTCTGGGGATGGAGTGGTTGCATTAGCCAATTCGATTGAGAGGGTAACTGATGACTTGTCTAGGAATTTAAACTGATAGATTATAAAGGTATGGGTGTTTGTGAGAAACAATCAGGCTGCAGCATTAGAGATAAAAACAGTAGTTATTACCGGGATACCTCAGGTGTATGTTTAAAAGACAACATTCAAAATAAAGTTGCTAGTAATGGAAAATCAATTGATCAACAAAGAGATATAGTAGAGGGCAACAAGTGACTAGCTCCCTTAAGGTTGCTATACAAATAGTAGGAGTCTAAGTAATAAGATAGATGAGCTAAGATTACTTGTAAGTGTAGGTAATATAGATATTATTGGTATAACAGAGACCTGGTCAACCTGAAAGATAGAGAAATGTCTTCTGAATGCAACATACAGGGTTATAAACTATTCCACACTGATATGGTCAACAGGAAGGGTGGTGGTGTGTCGATGTATGTCAGAGAAAATTTAAATTGTTGTCTTAGACATGATATAAGACTAGAAACATCGAACACAGAATCTGTTTGGCTACAGTTTCTCGAGGGACATGACAAATTAATTATGGGTGTGATTTATAGGCCCCCAAACCTTGATGGGGAGTGCAGTAAGCTGTTATGGGACAAAATTCATAAGGCATCTAAATATGAAAATGTTGTGATAATTGGAGATTTTACTTTAGACAAATTAATTGGAACAAAAAGACTGGAACTCTTAAGTCTTTCTTGATTTGGTTCAGGATTGCTTTTTTGAACAGGTTGTGACAGAACCAACTAGAGGAAACAATCTGCTTGACTTGGTTCTTGACAACAAAGATTCACTAATTAATAATCTTGAGGTTAATGATGAGTTTGGGGAAAGTGATCACAAATCACTTAGTTTCAATATATCATGGAATTATCCAGATAACTGCAATCAAATCTCTGTCCCAGATTTTCGCTTGGCCGACTTCATGGGACTGAAAAATTACCTGGTTGGGCTAAATTGGGATGTCCTGACTATGGGTCAGGTAGGTGATCTTGGTTGCCAATATGGCGTTTTTCAGAGCATAATTCCCCTCAAGGAAGGTTCCTTGATGTTGGTGAGGGGCTCTTGATTTAGGGAATTGAATCTGTGCTCCAGTTCCCCGAATTAAGCCTGAATGCCTTCCACATCCCCCCCCCAGGCGCTGTATAATCAACCGGGTTTAGCGCTTCTCCCTTGATTATAATAATCAGAGCATAGTTCTAGCTGCCCATCAACTTTTGTTCCAAGTAGGGAAATTAGATCTAACAAAAATGATCCCAAATGGATGAACAATAGATTAAAACATCTCATTGGTCAAAATAGAGGCATATATAGGCGTATCAAAAGAGGGGATGGGCAGTTGAGAAATCAATATATTCAGTTAAAGAGAGAAATAAAGAAAGGAATAAAAAAAGCAATATGGAATTATGAGGCTAAGGTCGCAAGGGATTCAAAGAGTAACCCAAAAGGTTCTTCCAGGTATACAGAAATAAGATTAGGGACAAGATTGGCCCACTTAAGAGTAACTCTGGTCAGATCACTGACAGTGATAAAGATATGTGTGAAATTCTCAATACCTACTTCCTCTCAGTTTTCACCCAGGAAAATACTAGCGATATTACTGAAATAATAGATTATGTAGAACAAGACGATAATAAACTATGCACGATTGCAGTAACTAGTGACATGGTCCTTAGACAAAAGAGAAACTAAAACCTATCAAATCCCCAGGCCCTGATGAACTGTTTGCAAGGGTGTTAAAGGAATGTAAAGAGGAACTTAGCATTCATTTGGCAAATCTTTTTAACATATCACTACAAACTGGCATAGTGCCTGATAAGAGGAAAATGTCAAATGTAATACCTATTTACAAGGCAGGTGAAAGGTCTTTGGCTTCGAACTATAAACCAATAAGCCTTACCTCCATAGTGGGAAAATTTATGGAATCAATAATTGCCGAAGCAATTCACAGCTATCTTGATAGGCACAGATTGATTAATGAATCTCAACATGGTTTTACAAAGGGGAGTTCTTGTCTTACGAATTTACTAACTTTTTTCACTAAGGTGTTTGAGGAGGTAGATCATGGTGATGAATATGATATTGTGTATAAGGACTTCAGTAAGGCTTTCAATATCGTTTCACATCAGAGGCTATTGAGGAAACTTGAGGCACACGAAATAGGAGGAGAAATTTTTTCCTGGGTAGAGGCATGGTTGACAAATAGGCAGCAGAGAGTTTGCATAAATGGGAGAAATCAGAATGGGGGCACGTCACAAGCGGTGTTCCTCAGGGGTCAGTGTTGGGCCCGTTGTTGTTCACAATTTACATAGACATAGATGAGGGAATAAATAGCGACATAAGCAAATTTGCTGATGACACCAAAATAGGCCGTCCAATTCATTCTAATGAGGACACTAGAGCACTCCAGGGTGATTTGAATAGACTGATGCAATGGTCGGGGAAGTGGCAGATGCAGTTTAATATAGACAAATGCAAAGTTCTAAATGTTGGACAGGTAATTAACCATGCCACATATAAACTAAATAATGTAGATCTTAATACTACTGATTGCGAAAAAGATTTAGGAGTTCTGGTTAGCAGTAATCTAAAACCAAGACAACAGTGCATTAGTGTTCACAATAATAATTCACAAATAAATAATAAAGCTAACAGAATTCTTGGCTTCATATCTAGAAGTATAAATAATAGAAGTCCTCAGGTTGTTCTTCAACTCTATATATCCTTAGTTACGCCTCATTTAGACTATGCTGCTCAGTTCTGGTCACCGTATTACAGAATGGATATAAATGCTCTGGAAAACGTGCAGAGGAGGATGACAAAGATGATCCAATGTATCAGAAATCTTCCCTATGAGGGCCCTGAATCCGCACTCTCTCGAAAGGCGTAGAATTAGGGGGGATATGACTGAGGTGTATAAATGGAAAACAAGAATAAATGAAGAGGATGTAAATAGCATGCTGAAAATTTCCAGCCAAGACAGGACTCGCAGCAATGGTTCCAAGTTGGAAAAATTCTGATTCAGGAAGGATATAGGAAAGTACTGGTTTGGTAATAGAGTTGTGGATGAGTGGAACAAACTCCCGAGTACAGTTATTGAGGCTGAAACATTGTGTAGTTTTAAAAATAGGTTAGATAAATACATGAGTGGGTGTGGGTGGGTGTGATTTGGACCTGACTAGCTTGTGCTGCTGGGTTTGGTGCTGTGCTCCTTCCTTGAGTGGAGGTGACCAGACTGGGTCGGTCATTGGGCTAATCCAGATGGGGGACATGGGCCTGCTCCCCTTGGGTCAGTAGGCCTGTTGCAGTGTTCCTTCTTTCTTATGTTCTTATATGACTGGGATCCCTCACTTAGACCTAACTACTACTATGGTTGACCTGTACTTATCCAGCAGCTTCTCTCTCCTGCCCTTCTCTATGTCATTACCCCCAGCAATATGAGAGATAATGGGCTTGTTCCCATTACCTGCCATAATATTATCCAACCTGCTGAGTATGTCACCAACACCAGCTCCAGGAAGGCACACTCACTGTCTGACCTTTCTGTCTCTGTTACAAAATGCACAGTCCATATATCTTACCTGAGAATCTCCTACTATTAAAATATTCTTACCTTGATTAGCAGGGGAATCAGTGGTACCTTCAATCTCACTAATCACTGAAGTACACTCGTCTTGGAGAACAGAGAATCGATTTCCTACCTTCACATCTTCTCTATTAACTCTCCTCATCTTCCTTATTCTTGAACTGTGAACCATTTGCCACTTAAAGCAGCTGCCACTATGACTGCTGGTGACCATTTCCTCCTTACCAGCTAAATCCTTCTCACACTCACCCCCAAACTCATCTATGCAAAGCTTCAGCTTCATATTTTCCTCCTGAAAAGGTAGAATCTCCTTCTTCAACACTTGAACCTGAGATTCTAAAACACTACAACAAGCCATGGTGCTAGGCAACAGCCCACGCTAACTCCCAGGAGCTTAGGCAGGTATGACCACACGTGACCACTGACCTCAGCGTACTGACTAACACCCATGTATCCATTTTACTGATGGGTGAACATTGACAACCGGTGTAAAGAAACACGCCCAATGTTTCTTCAATAGCTGGGAATCGTACCCGGACTCTCGCTGTGTGAAGCGAGAGCTTTAACCACCAGTCTAAAGCTCATGGAGCCAGCTGGTGGTGGGAGAGGGCATGCAAATGGGGGGTAGGTGGAGGGCGCAGGAGGTTGGCTGCCACGTGTCTGGGGGTGGGCAGTGGCTGGCAAGATAGTTGATTGGTCTCAGGGTGATGGAGCTACCCCTTCCACTGACTGAGGGGAGTGTTTTTGGTGGGGGTGTAGTTGGTCTGGAGATGGTTCGTGGGGTGATAGTTGGTGAGGGGTGTAGTTGGCCGGGTGTGGTTGGTGGGGAGATGATTGGTGTGGTTGGTGGGGAGATAGTTGGTGAGGGGTGAGGTTGGTTTGGAGATGATTGGTGATGGGTGTGGTTGGTGGGGAGATGGTTGGTGGGAGTGTGGTTGGTGGGGAGATGGTTGATGGGGAGATGGTTGGTGGGGGTGTTGTTGGTGGGGAGATGGTTGGTGGGGAGATAGTTGTTGAGGGGTGTGGTTATGGGGAGATTGTTGGTGAGGGGTGGGGTTGGTGGGGGTGTGGTTGGTAGAGGGTATGGTTAGTGGGGGTGTGGTGGGGTGAGGAGATGGTTGGTGGGATGTGTGGTTGGTGGGGAGATGGTTGGTGAGGGGTGCGGTTGGTTGGGTGTGGTTGGTGGGGAGATGGTTGGTAGGGGATGTGGTTAGTGGGGAGATGGATGGTGAGGGGTGTGGTTGGTGGGGAGATGGTTGGTGAGGGGTATGGTTTGTGGGCAGATGTTGGTGAGGGGTGTGGTTGGTGGGGAGATGGTTGGTGAAGGGTGTGTGTGAGGGAAAAGTTCAATAGATAGGAGTAGCGAGGGAGTATATAGTAACAATAGTTTGACTGCCGGCTACTTGTTAAGGTAGGGTAAGTCTAGCTCCCGCTATTCCCCACTTTTTTCCCCCACCCCGAAAGTGATAGTTTGATTGCCGGCTGCTTGTTAAAAGGTAGGGTCAGTCTAGCTCCCTCTATCCCTTCCCCTCCCTCTTCCCCCCCCCCCAAAGGTGACGTGTGGGGCTCCGGCCAAACAGTAATCACTCGACTCACAGCTCCCAGCACTACTGTAAGTACATGCCTGCTCATATTCTAGTGGACTTATTGGTTGAAAGCTTCACTTTTGACCAATAATAAACTTAGTCCTTTCAGTCTTGCTCTATGTTAAATGTTTTAATAATCACCACGTCTTTTAGGTATTGTACTTATCATGGAGAGTGATTTCTTAAGCAGTGGGTAACCTGTCTCTTTCCAGCTTGGAATGACAGAATGGGTCACCTGCCAACCAACGAGTAGAATTGAAGGAGATGGACTAACGTCCTGAGACGTCCTCCCTTCACAGAGGGTGAAGACATTACTTCATACATTATCAGGTTTGAAAATACCTCTACCCTCTGTGAATGGCCTGCTGACACCTGGTCTACAAGGTTAGGAATGTTATTTTCTGGTACAGCATTGAATATCTATGCAACTTTGTCACAGGATATCATATGTAATTATAACCTACTGAAGAAGGCAATCCTTAAAGCATATCAAAAAACCACAAATTCTTACAGGAAAGATTTCAGGTATGCCACCTTACAGCCTGGCCAGAACTTTCAGCAGCTACAGGTAACACTCTTTCGTTTGTTCGACTTTTGGATAGAGAGTTCAGGAATTGATCACAGTTATGAATCTCTTAGAGACTTCATGGTTGCTGACCAGTTCCTGAGAGCTCTTCATCACAAGATACGAACATTCATTAGAGAACGTAACCTGATTAAAGCTGAGGCTGCTGACTTGTATGCTGAGGCTCACAATTCCTATAAAGACCTAAAGGGATCGATCCCGAAGGGCAATGGTTCACCTGAACCAAAGATTAAGACGCCTACAGTAGAAAAAAAGTCACCAGCTATTATACCAACATGTCATCGGTGTGGTGGTATCGGGCATGAATGTCCAGATTGTCCTTCCAAGAAAATAGAGAAAGTTGGAAGATGTTTTGTTGACGGTAATGACCAAGCACCCTTCGGTTCAGGAGCAGTTAATGGTATAAAACTCTCAGACATATTACGTGACACTGGATGTACGTGCATCGTAATTTCGGACAAACTGTTCCCTTACTTTAAAACTTCTCGTGTGTCCTCTATTCTTTCAGATTACTTGGGTCGTGAAAATACTTTCCCTACAATACGTTGTTACTTGAAAACTAAATGGTTCACCAGTTGGACTAATGCGGTACTAGCCCCAATTACTTGTTCTATAATAGTGGGTAACATTAAAGGTGCCATTCTTCCTTCAGAGGCGGATCTTTCGTCACCACCCGTGGATCTAAGTTTTCCAGCTCCTCTTCCTTGCAAGTTAAATAATCACCTTAACAATTCCGCACCGGAAGCTGCATTGTCTCGTACTGTTCATTTGGGGGTGGAAACAGATGATACTGTTCTCGATAGTGAGGTAGCAGGATCACCTGTCCACTCGTCAGGTGAAAGTAAGGGTATTGCCTCCGGCACTCTCAATGTCTTGACTAGGACTCAGACCATAACCCTGGCTTCTCCTACCTCCTCTTCTCCCACCATAAGTACTTTTATTTTTCCAGATTTTATGTCCAAGGATGACTTTGTCAATATACAGCGCAATTGCCCTTCACTTCGGGATTGTCATAATCAAGCTTTTAATAACAAAGTTATCCATGGGAGATACGTATCTCATAAGTTTGAATATATTAATGGTATCTTATATAAATCTGTATTTAAATCTCATTCTTCAGTGATAGATTATTCCCTACTTGTTGTTCCTAAACCATGTCGAGAGACTGTTCTTCAAATGGCTCATGATTTGACAGTGACCAAACACTTGGCCCATCGTACGACGTGGCATAAGCTCAAACACACTTATTTTTGGCCAAGCATGTACTTACAGGATACAAAGAAGTATAGTTCTTGCAATAGGAGTCAGGTGCTTACTGCACAAAATACACACACTCCTAGATCCTGCATATTAAATCTAAAACTTCTTTCCCGCAGAAACGAGATACTCCACCATAGAAAAGGAATGTTTGGCCCTTGTGTGGGGTATCTCCAAGCTTAAATTTTATTTGCTAGGAAAAGAATTCATTTTAGAAACGGATCACAAACCTTTGATATGCCTAGAAACTTTTAAGGGAACCAACAGTCGCCTCTTGAGGTGGACATTGGCTCTCCAAGCTTTTAAGTTCCATATAGTGTATATCAATGGTTCATCCAATTATTTCTCTGACTGGTTAAGTTGTGACAGTAAAATATTTGTCTTACGCGACTTCCTCGCCTATTCTTCTTATACTCCTTGACTATAAGTCTTGGTATGGGGGAGTGTGAGGGAAAAGTTCGATAGATAGGAGTAGCGAGGGAGTATATAGTAAAAATAGTTTGATTGCTGGCTACTTGTTAAGGTAGGGTAAGTCTAGCTCCCGCTATCCGCCCCCCTTTTTTTGCTCCCACCCCGAAAGTGATAGTTTGATTGCCGGCTGCTTGTTAAGGTAGGGTCATTCTAGCTCCCGCTATCCCTTCCCCTCCCTCTTCCCCCCCCCAAAGGTGATGTGTGGGGCTCCGGCCAAACAGTAATCACTCGACTCACAGCTCCCAGCACTACTGTAAGTACATGCCTGCTCATGTTCTAGTGGACTTATTATTTGAAAGCTTCACTTTTGACCAATAATAAACTTAGTCCTTTCAGTCTTGCTCTATGTTAAATGTCTTAATGATCACCACTTCTTTTAGGTATTGTACTTATCATGGAGAGTGATTTCTTAAGCAGTGGGTAACCTGTCTCTTTCCAGCTTGGAATGACAGAATGGGTCACCTGCCAACCAACGAGTAGAATTGAAGGAGATGGACTAACGTCCTGAGACGTCCCATGTTTTATCTACTTGCCTGTGCACATGTATGAAGAATCAGGACGTAACCCCTCATCATTGCAGCGGTAAAGAACCTGCTTTCCTGTCATCTGGATAGATTATTTTACGGCTATAGACTCTGTGAAGAACGAGCCGGTGGGTTATCACCAACACCTGCGACCCCCCCCCACATCATCAGCAACGGCTACGATTTCAACAACACGCAGTGTCACCAACACCAGACACCCAAGTTTTATATATATTAGCATTGAATTTAGATATTTATATTTTTCATTTTTCATTTTCTTTAATGTAGGATCAATATTTCATATTTAAGTGTTTTATATTTTATATTTTCTAAATAATAAAGTGTTTATGTTTGTCAGTTTTTGTTCTTTTTCTATGCATTAATTTTCCTGAGGAGGAGCCAGCCTTAGTAATACTGACTGAAGTTGTTATAGGGCTGCGTGAGCCTTCACAGTGTGGATTGTGGGAAGATGGTTAGTGAAGAGTGTGGTTGTGGGGAGATGGTGGGGAGATGGTTGGTGGGAGGGTGGAGTGAGTTTTGTCTCCTCATCGAAGCATCACCCAAGATATGGCCACTCACACTCTAGCAAATATCTTACAATTACCATCATTTTTCATGACTCACGAAATCGTAATGACACGATTGCAAACAAACCATACCACGGGCGGGATTTGAACCCGCAGTCAGTCTCGAAACTCCAGACCGTTGCATTAGCCACTGGACCAGCTAGCCACAATAAGATTCGTCCAACTAGGTATATTTCTACACCATAGGAAGGCTAGCTTAGGTACCACTGTGACCACAAATGCAAGTTTTTACAGACGAAACTCCAGCTAGCATGGCCGTGACGAACTCTCTGACCGCGGGTTCAAATCCCGCCCGTGGTATGGTTTGTTTGCAATTGTGTCATTACGATTTCGTGAGTCATGTTGACGGCAGTGAGGGGACCTGAGCTAGAGTTCACAGTCACGCTAGGTGGAGATTCGTCTGTAAAAACTTGCATTTGTTGTCATAGTGATGCCTATGTTAACCTTCCTGTGAGGGAAAAGTTCAATAGATAGGAGTAGCGAGGGAGTATATAGTAACAATAGTTTCATTGCCGGCTACTTGTTAAGGTAGAGTAAGTCCAGCTCCCGCTATTACCCCCCTTTTTCCCCCTCCTCGAAAGTGATAGTTTAATTGCAAACTGCTTGTTAAGGTAAGGTCAGTCTAGATCCCGCTAGACTGACCAAGCACCCTTCTGTTCAGGAGCAGTTAATGGTATAAAAGTCTCAGATATATTACGTGACACTGGATGTACGTGCATCGTAATTTCTGACAAACTGTTCCCTTACTTTAAAACCTCTCGTGTGTCCTCTATTCTTTCAGATTACTTGGGTCGTGAAAATACTTTCCCTACAATACGTTGTTACTTGAAAACTAAATGGTTCACCGGTTTATCCATAGGAGATACGTATCTCATAAGTTTGAAAATATTAATTGTATCTTATATAAATCTGTACTTAAATCTCATTCTCCAGTGATAGATTATTCCCTCCTTGTTGTTCCTAAACCATGTCGAGAGACTGTTCTTCAAATGGCGCATGATTTGCCAGTGACCAAACACTTGGCCTATCGTAAGACTTGGCATAAACTCAAGCACACTTATTTTTGGCCAATCATGTACTTACAGGTTACAAAGAAGTATAGTTCTTGCAATAGGTGTCAGGTGCTTACTGCACAAAATGCACACTCCTAGTTCCAGTATATTTATTAAATCTAAAACTTCCCTCCCACAGAAACGAGATACTCTACCATAGAAAAGGAATGTTTGGCCCTTGTGTGGGGTATCTCCAAGCTTAAATTTTATTTGCTATGAAAAGAATTCATTTTAGAAATGGACCACAAACCTTTGATATACCTAGAAACTTTTAAGGGAACCAACAGTCGCCTCTTGAGGTGGACATTGGCACTCCAGGCTTTTAAGTTCCATATTGTGTATATCAATGGTTCATCCAATTATTTCTCTGGTTAAGTCGTGACAGTCAGTAGAAGATTTGTTGCCTTACGCAACTTACACATGTTAGAACTTTTTCCTCGCCTATTCTTCTTATACTCCTTGGTATGGGGAAGTGTGAGGGAAAAGTTCAATAGATAGGAGTAGCGAGGGAGTATATAGAAACAATAGTTTCATTGCCGGCTACTTGTTAAGGTAGAGTAAGTCCAGCTCCCGCTATTCCCCCCCTTTTTCCCCCTCCCCGAAAGTGATAGTTTAATTGCTGGCTGCTTGTTAAGGTAGGGTCAGTCTAGCTCCCACTATCCCTTCCCCTCCCTCTTCCCTTCCCCCCGAAAGGTGATGTTTGGGGCTCCGGTCAAACAGTAAATCACTCGACTCACAGCTCCCAACACTACTGTAAGTACACGCCTGATCATGTTTTAGTGGACTTATTGGTTGAAAGCTTCACTTTTGACCAATAATTAACTTAGTCCTTTCAGTCTTTATCTGTTAATTGTTTTAATAATCACCACATCTTTTAGGTATTGTACTTATCATGGAGAGTGATTTCTTAAGCAGTGGGTAATCTGTCTCTCTTTACAGCTTGGAATGACAGAGAGGGTCACCTGCCAATCAACGAGAAGAATAGAAGGAGACGGTCTAACGTCCTGAGACGTCCAATGTTTAATCTACTTACCTGTTATGTAAGCCAACACAGGACCTAACCCCTCATCATAGCAGTGGTAACGAACCTGTTTTCCTGTCATCTGAAGTAATTATTCACGGCTACACTCTGTGAAGAACGAGGTGGTGGTCACCAACACCTTCTACCCCCCCCCTCCTCATCAGCAACGGCTACGATTTCAACAACACGCAGTGTCACCAACACCTGACACCCCATTACCACGATATACCTATATTAGCGTTGGGTTCAAATGTAATTTTTTTTCATTTCATTTTTCATTTTTCTTTCAATTAGGATACCCATTCATGTTTTATTGTTTTACATTTTCCGTTTCTAAATAATAAAGTGTTTATCATTGTCTGTTATTATTTCTTTTTCTATTCATTAATTTTCCTGAGGAGGAGCCAGCCTTGGTAATACTGACTGAAGTTGTTACAGGGCTGAGTAAGCCTTCACACTTCCTATGGTGTAGAAATATACCTAGTTGGATGAATCTTATTGTGGCTAGCTGGTCCAGTGGCTAACGCGACGGTCTGGAGTTTTGAGACTCTCTGACTGCGGATTCAAATCCCGCCCATGGTATGGATCATTATTCATCACGTTTTCTTTTTGTATCAAAAAATTATCTGTATCAATCAATTAATCAATCAATCAAGTTTATTCTCTATAAGGATTACAATGCAGGGTTTACAGATTTTGGATATTGTGTGGTTTACATGTTTTAAAATACTAATTACAGAGGGGGCCACTAGGACACCTAGCATGGCTAGGCATTTTGGGCAGACTTAGATTACTTCTAAACTTTAAATTATTACAGATTATGGTATAAGGCTAAGTGACTACATTATAGTTTGTAAGTTTAGCAATGTGAATGCTTTTGTTTCGGCACAATATAAAGTGTCTGTATTGGAGTACCATAGGCAAGCTTATGACTAGTTAGGGTTCATTATTTTAAGATTAAGATTCGTATTTCTGTGTTTATAGTCGATGGGTGAGTGAGTGTAAGTGTGAACCACCAGGTGGTTTACATGTAGTTAGGTGATGTGGTGTATCAGGGAGATAAGATGTTTTCTAACTGTAGTTTTGAAAGTGATGAATGTGTCTGCAGTTCTAGAGTTTTCAGGTAAGGTGTTCCAGATTTTAGGCCATTTGACACATTGAATTTTTGTAAAGGTTTAGTCAGACACGGGGAATGTCATAGAGATCTTTGTGTCTGGTGTTATGCCTGTGAGTCCTGTCACAACTATCAAGAAAGCGTTTTAGGTCAAGGTTAATATTAGAATTTAAGGTCCCGTAGATGTAGACTGCACAGTAGTAAGTGTGGATGTTCTGAACAGGGAGTAAGTTTAGATCTATGAAGAGTGGGGGGGTGTGTTGCCAGGGATTGGATTTAGTGATTACTCTTACTGCAGCTTTTTGTTGGGCTAATATTGGCTTAAGATGTGTTGCTGCAGTTGATCCCCAAGCACAAATAGCATAGGTGAGGTATGGATAAACGAGTGAATGGTATAGTGTGAGAAGGGCAGTTTGCGGCACGTAATATCATATCTTGGAGAGGATGCCCACCGTTTTGGATACTTTTTTTGTTATGTGTTGGATATGGGTGCTGAAATTTAGATGGTGGGGAGGTATTGATCTAGGAATTTGTCCTCATTATGTCTGGCAATTAGAGTGTTGTCGATCTTAATGTTAAGCTGCACATCACCTGCTCTGCTACCAAACATAACGTAGTAGGCTTTGTCAGTGTTAAGTGCAAGTTTATTGGCTGTCATCCAAATCAGAATTTTGAGCAGCTCCTCGTTGAAAATGGTGTTGAGGGTGGCAAGATTAGGGTGGGAGATGACGTAAGTCGTGTCATCAGCAAAGAGAATGGGTTTCAGGTGTTGGGATATGTCTGGAAGATCATTAATGTAAATGAGGAAGAGCATGGGACCAAGGACACTTCCCTGCAGAACTCCAGTATCAAGTGGCCTTGTTGATGAGGCTGTGTCTTTAATGGTGACAAACTGACACCTATTAGTAAGGTAGGATTTGAAATATGCAAGCGCATGGCCTCTTATACCATAATGGTCAAGTTTGTGGAGTAGGATGCCGTGGTCTACTGTGTCAAACGCTTTTCTTAGGTCAATAAAAATTCCTAGCAGATATTCCTTTTTTTCCAATGTGTAAAGCAGATCTAGCATTTTTACAATTGCATCATTAGTGCTTTTATTTTTCCTGAATCAAAATTGGCAGGGGTTGAGTATGTTTTGTGCCATTATAAATGAATATAGTCTCCTGTGCACAAATTTCTCGAAGATTTTGGATAGCAATGGTAAGTTTGATATTGGCCTATAGTTGTTTACATCTGTAGGGTCGCCACCTTTATGTATTGGTATAACCCTTGCTGTCTTGAGTAGTGTCGGGAAGGTGCTAGTTTCTAGTGACTTGTTAAAAAGTAATGTAATAGCATGCGAAAGGACATGGGCTGCTCGCTTGTACAATAATGGTGGGATGTGAGACAGATTCCCTGAGTTATTTTTGAGTGACTTTATAATCACAGTGACTTCTGTGGTCTCAGTACAAGATAGAAGGAATTTGGATAATTCCCATCTAGGTAGTCCCTGACACGGGCGTTGGTACGTGGGATTTTACTCGCGAGATCAGATCCTATGTTTAAGAAGAAGTCGTTTATCTTGTTAGCTGTATCAGTGGGATGCATTGGTGTTTCATTACGTTTGGTTAGGACAATATTCTTGTTTTTTTTCAGTTTGTGGGTCCCCAGAATCTGGGAAAGTGTTTTCCAGGTCTTTTTTATGTCTTTATAGGCCCGGTGGCCTGGTGGCTAAAGCTCCCGCTTCACACACACAGGGCCCAGGTTCAATTCCCAGCGGGTGGAAACATTTCAACACATTTCCTTACACCTGTTGTCCTGTTCATCTAGCAGCAAATAGGTACCTGGGTGTTAGTCGACTGGTGTGGGTCGCATCCTGGGGGAAAAGACTAAGGACCCCAATGGAAGTAAGTTAGACAGTCATCGATGACACACTGACTTTCTTGGGTTATCCTGGGTGGCTAACCCTTCGGGGTTAAAAATCCGAACGAAACCTTATCTTATCTCCTCTAGTGTCAGTGAATCCGCTGGAGTAGTACAATTGTTTGGCTTTATTACTTTGGTGAGAACTGAATATTGTTTAAGAATATCTTTGTGTATTAAACCATGTCTATATTGCTTTTCATATTGGTGTTTCTTATCAATGGATTTCAGAATGCTGCTGGTTAGCCATGGGCAACCGAGCCGTTTATTCGTGATCTGTTTCGTTTATATAGGACAATGTTGTATAGTCTAAGTGTTTTGTTAAGAAAAATGTCTGTCCAATCGTCAATACCATTGGCATTGGAGAATTCTGTAGGCCAGTCAACAGTCTCCAGGTCTGCTGTGAAATTCCTTATTGAGGCCTCGTCATGGAGTGTAAATGAAACTATGTTTTATTCCAGTGTTGGCTTACTAATGTTTGTCAGGAGGAAGGTAGGGTAGTGGTCTGTAGTGCTGTCTGTGATTATCCCTGATTTAAGGGGGGCTAGTATATTGGTCCATATGTGGTCTATTATGGTTGCACTTGTCTCAGTCAGCCTGGTTGGTTTAGTTATTGTTGGTATGAGAAGTGTGTTGTTCATATTGTTGATGAAATCAGTTACAGGCTGATCATCTGGTAGGCCAAGGTTGATATTGAAGTCTCCAGCTAAGAGAAGGTGGTGCTTGTTCATTTGTCTGTTTGTTATTAGTGCCTTGAGATTCTCACTGAAATTTGGGATGTTTGTGTGGGGTATCCGGTAAATGGCACCGATTGTTATAGGCGTCTTAAGGTTTTTTACAGTAAAATTAGCAAAAATGTATTCCCCATATTCATCACTAAAGCAAGTGGTGCTAATACAAGATAATTGGTTAGAGTAATAGATTGCAATACCACCCCCAACTTGGTATGGTCTGCAGCTGTGGATTGCTGTGTATCCTGGTAGAGGGTAGATATCTATTGTGTCCTGCTTAAGCCAGGTCTCAGTAAGAATAATGCAGGAGAAGGGTGCTTTTAGCGACTAAAGGAGTGCCAGGAGGTCATCATAGTGTTTGCTTAAGGACCTGATGTTGTAGTTAAGAACTGATAGACTTTTAGCATTGTTTAGGATAGTGATGGCTTGTGATGCTGTGTAATAATGGCAGTTACTTTCCAATAAGTTTTGATTGTGTGTTAGATTATGGAGGTTTAGATCAGGGTCAACGTGATCATTCATCTTTTAGGTTTCAATAGTGGTTATTTATATCATGTATTGTGCAGTGAGTTCTAATACAGATATCTGTAGTAGTGGGAAGTTTGGATAAGTATATAGCTGAATCACTTTGATCATATAGAGTATAGTCACTAATAAACATAATGAAGTTGATATTGTCTATGTGTTGTGCTAGAATGAGCTAAAGTACAACTAGGTATAAACTCTTACTATAAAAATACAAATTACAAATAGCACCAGACTCACTCTTATAATTGCACTAAGGTCTAATATAATGAATTTGGTGTTGTCTATGTATTGAGCTAGAATGAGCTAAAGTACAACTGGGTATAAACTAATAATATAAGAATACAAGTTAAAAAGGTACAAGACTCTCACTTGCAATTGCACTAAGGTCTAATATAAGTTGTTAACAAGAACAAGAGTATAACTAGATTGAAATTGACAATAAAAATAAAAATAGCAATGACTTGGTTATAATATGATAGTAAGATGGTACAAAGGATAATATAAAGGTTGGAGGTGAATATACAAACTTGAAAATTTGGCAACAAAAGGTTAAGAAAAGTATAAAATAATGATTAATGTCCTCTTCAAGGGGGGCTCCTTGGCCTGGTGAAGAGGCTCTTGGTCTGAGGAATTATACCTGTCGGTCTCCTTCCTCAGACCAAACCTAATTACCCCCCAATCCCCCCTTCCCTCTCCCATCCTCCCCATCTCCCCTATTTCCATTCCTCCTCCTCCCCACCCCTTCCTTTTGCCCTTCCTTTTTGGCCTTTGGGATTTTTTCCCACAGGCGCCCTAGTTCCTAGGTAGGGGAAAGGGTACTGGTGTCCATCCCATTCTGTTGAGGTTCTTCGCGGTGGCGTAGTTTGCCATGGAATCTGGTTTGCCCAAGGATGTCCCGATCCCTCTCCGGTATCCCAGAGGGTGGCTTTGGGTGTCTTTCGGGCGACGGGTGTATCTCTGAAAGCCACCTTTCGGATTCTTGGGGTGGTGGTCAAAGGAGGTATGCTTTGTGGCAGATATCTGGCCGCCCTCTCTTTTGTCCACCGAGGTAGCTCGGCAGATGTGAGGTTGCTATCCCGGATTGCTGGTTTACTGGCATAATGGGTAGGGTATGGCACGGGTTCCATGCTGCATCTGTGCTACTTGCAGTGCTGAGGTCCTCTTGGGTGCAGAGGGAGATTTCTGGCCCTTTCATTCCTCCTAGAAACTATCCCTCCCCAGTCCCCCCTTTTTTTATTCTTTTTTTATTTTTATTTTCTTTTCTTCTTTTTTTTTTTTTTTTAAACAAAAAGAAAGAAGTAACCTAACCATGGAGTACACGATCCATGACCCCGCTATCCCCAGGCCCCTTATTGTTACCACACCCCGTTCTGACCTTGCCTTGTCTTTTGGCCACTCTTCGGACATTCCTAAAGCCCCTGTACCTCTTGCTGGTGCTGTTTCCTCACCCACTTCAGGTACCAGGGCTTCCACTGACTCCTTCGATTTGTCTGACCTTCACTCTCCTTTGACTATGCTTCCGGCCTCTCCCTCTACGATGCAGCGATTTTCGAATTGCTGGCCCATCCCACGTCGGACCGACTCTAGTCCCACTTCTAAACATCAACGACAATCTCTTAATGATGTTACTTCATTACCTTCCCTTTCTACTCGGAAGAGACCGACACGTCATGCACTCCCTCTCCACACTCAGTTTCAGACCACACAATGGACTAAATTCTTTACATTAAGACCGACTTCTTCTACTGCCTATCTTTCCGACCATAGTATTGGCAAAGCGCTCCTATGCCACGTTGGTAGAGATATTTCCTTTCATGCTCTTAAGAGTGGTACACACATCATCACAGTCCCGAAATCTACCCAAGTTCATGATCTTTCTCTTCTTTCACATATCGATACTATTCCTATCACTATCGAAAAACATTCCCTCAATTCTTGTAGTGGTACTGTTATTCTGCCCCATACCATAGTCCAACAGAATTTCCAGACATGTGGCACTGAAATTCTCGAACAGCTGGATCTCCAAGATCTCCCAATTCTCAAGGTAGACACTTATGTTCTTCCTGCCCTCGGGCGAAGACGATACCCTTGCAATGTGGCTCGTTTAACTTTTGGCAGCCATGAACTCCCATCCTCTGTTTATGTAGCAGGACATTGGTTACAAGTTCGGAAGTGTAGGAATTGCTGGTGATTTGGCCACACAGCAAAATATTGCAGATCTATAGCCGAATGCCCAGTCTGTGGTGCCGATGACCATTCTAATACATCTTGTAGTCGAACTCCCTCTTGCCTTAATTGTCATGAGGCTCACCCTTCGTACTCTCGCCGTTGCCAAGTCTACTTAAATGAGAGGGAAATTCGTTGCCTCAAAGAGGCAGAAGGTCTCCCTTATGCTATGGCGGTTTCTCATCTCCACCTTCAAGGGAGACTGCCCCATGTTTCTTATTCTCGTATTTCAAAGCATCCCATCCCTTCTGCGGTCACATCTTCTGCAGCCTCCTCTGCGGTTGTCAGTCCCATAGCCACTCCTGTATCTAATTCTTTTGCTGTCCTGGGCTTAGACGTCCCTACTTCAACTCCTCAGTATGTCCTCACTTCTTCGTGTCCTCCCTCACAAATCCCAGTATCCACAAGACCTCGTACTACACCTCCTCCCAATCGTCCCTCTACTTCTCAGAGGCCCAAAAAATCTCCTTTAACCTCTCCTTCCCTTCATCCACCTCCGCATTTTACCTTCCCGGTCTCTGTACCTGAGTCTTCCCCTTTCACTGGCTCTGTTACATGTGTGGAGGTTCATCCTCCTCCTCATACTGTGCCTTCCTCCCCTGTCCCCTCCCAAGTTTCTTCCTCTTCTGCCACCTTCCAGGTTTCTGCCTCTTCTGTCCCCTCTCACACTTCTCCAGTTCTCTCCACCCTTTCGCCCCCCCCTACCTTGGTACAGTCCATTACAGCTCCTATCTTTACTCAAACTCCTCCTCCTTCCATCTCCAATATTGTCTCCCATACGACGTCTCTGAACTCTGAAACACTTGAAGCAATCTCTGAATATATTGCAGAGACCAAATCATCAATGGACACTGATCCACCCTCTGTTCCTTCACTTTCCTCTTTTCCATCTGCACAACTCCTTTCTCCACAATGCACCATTCCTTCGCTACTTGAACGTTTTCCTTTGCCACCACATGTGGACTTTTCTAACCCCTCTATTTCGTAGGTACCCTTACCTGCGGATTTCAGGTAGCTTTATCGTTGCCAATCATGGCCTATTTAGAGTGGAATATTTGCGGCCTCAGGGGTAATCGGGGTGAGCTTCAGATGTTGCTCTCCCAGTTCTCCTCTGTTGGTGTTTGCTTACAGGAACCAAAATTACACACTGCCGTCATCTATCCTATCTCAGGCTATAATTTATTGTATTCTTCAGATCCTTTTCCTGATGGGACCTTTAATGAAAGTGCCCTTCTACGCACTGATATTCTGTACCATAAGCTATTTGTTTGTACTTCGCTGCATTACACAGAAGTTCGTATCCACTTACATAGGTGGTATACACTCTGTTCTTTGTATCTCTCTCCTTCTCGGGCATTATCTATCCCAGATATTGCCTTTCTTGTTTCGTCATTACTGTCACCACTTCTGTTACTTGGCGATTTTAATGCCCGTGGCATTCAGTTAGAGGCTTTTCTTGCTACCCACCCCCTCCATTTTTTAAATACAGGTGCTCACACCCATTTTGATCCTCGGACTCACACTCTCTCTTGCATCGATCTCTCAGTCTGCTCTTCCTCCTCTGCATTAGACTTCACCTGGTCTGTTCTCCCGAATTTACATGACAGCGATCATTTCCCAATCATTCTTACTTCCCCTTCATATTCACCACCTCTTTATAACCCACGCTGGCAATTTGATCAGGCAAATTGGAACCTTCGCTCACAACTAACTGTTTTTAGTGAGGTTTCTTCTTCGTCCTCCATTGATGAGCTTTTACACCTCTTCTCGTCCTCCATTTCAACTGCAGCTTCTCATTCTATACCCTAAACTTCGGGCAGGCATTCTCAGAAACGGGTGCCATGGTGGTCTCCTGCTTGTGCTCGTGCAGTAGGTTCGAAACGCGCTGCGTGTGGCAGGTACTGGTACAATTGAACCACAGAGAGACTTCTTGATTTTAAGCAGAAGCGTGCGATCGCTCGCCGTATCATCCGTGATGCTAAACGCACTTGCTGGCGAGATTATGTCTCCACCATCACCTCCCCTCCTTCCTCTATGAGTGCAATCTGGAAAAAAGTACGAAAACTGAGTGGTACATATTCTCCTGACCCGGCTCCTGTTCTGCGGGTTGCTGGTGTTGATAAAGCAAACCCACCAGATGTTGCCAATGAAATTGGCAATCATCTGATCTGTATTCCATAGGGGATCCATCTATGCCCCTCGTTTCTTTCCTCAAAGTCTGCCAGAGAGTTAGCACCATTGGACTTCTCTTCTCTCAGAGAAGAGCAGTATAATGTGCCTTTTACACTCCAGGAACTGGAGGCAACACTCTCAGCTTGCCGATCATCGGCAGCTGGGCCCGACGACATTCATATTCGTATGCTACAATATTTACATCAGTCAGCCCTTGCAGTCCTATTACGCCTTTTCAATCTTATTTGGTCACAAGTTCTTCCACAGCTGCGGAAATCTGCCATTGTTCTTTCTTCCTGCAAACCGGGTACTACGGGACATGAAGCCTCCCACTATCGTCCCATTGTTCTTACCAGTGCATCTTTTTGATTATAATAATAATAATCTTACCAGTGCAGTTTGCAAAGTGATGGAATGCCTGGTAAATAGACGTTTAGTGTGGTATTTAGAGACACACAACAGTCTCTCCACTCGTCAGTATGGCTTTCGTAAGGGCCGCTCTACCATAGACCCCTTACTATGCTTTGATACGTATGTTCGTAATGCCTTTGCGAATAACCTCTCAGTTATTGCCATGTTTTTCGACCTTGAGAAGGCATATGACACAACTTGGAGGTATAATATTTTGGCCCAATCCCACTCCTTAGGCCTTCGAGGCAATCTACCATCCTTCCTTAAGAACTTTTTAACCGACAGACATTTCCATGTTCGGGTTAATACTGTGCTCTCCCCGGACTTTATCCAAGCTGAAGGTGTCCCCCAGGGATGTGTTCTGAGCACAACACTTTTTCTCCTTGCTATAAATGATTTGGCCTCTAGTCTTCCATCCAATATTTGGTCAACACTCTGTGTTGATGACTTCACTATTGCATGTGCAAGTGCTGACTGTCATCTCATTACAGTTTCTCTCCAACATGCGGTCGACCGTGTTTCCAATTGGGCCACCTCACATGGGTTTAAATTTTCCAGTACCAAAACTCACCAAATTACTTTAACTAAATGCTCTGTCATCTCTGATCATCCTTTGTACCTCTATGGCTCCTGTATCCCTGAACGTGATACAGTCAAGTTTCTAGGCCTCCTCTTTGACTGTAGGTTATCCTGAAAACCTCACATTACCTCTCTGAAGGAAACTTGTCACAGCCGGCTGAAACTTCTTAAAACCCTTGCTCATCTTTAATGGGGAGCTGATCGTCGAACTCTCCTTCGCCTACATTCGCCCTCATTTTATCGAAACTTGATTATGGTGACCAGATCTATTCAGAGGCCTCTCCTGCTATTCTCTCAAGCCTTAACCCCATTCATCACCAAGGATTACGTTTATGCCTTGGTGCTTTTCGCTCTTCCCCTGTTGAGAGCCTCCATGCAGAAGCGAACGTTCCATCCTTATCCGATCGCCATGATGCCCATTGCCTTCGCTACTATGTACGCTCTCATTATCTCCTCAATCCTTCCATTTATAGAATGGTCACCGATATTAGTAGACATTATTTGTTCGCTGCTCCTTTTTGTTCCATCCCTTCTCCCTTCACCTACATTCGCTCTTGTCTTCTCTTCAATTACCACCTCTCTATGTTCATGTAGCATCCCACTTTTCCCTACCCCGCTGGGAAGTTCCAGCTGTTCGAGTGTGTTCTTTCTCACTCCGTTGCTCGAAAGCCCAACTGTCTACAGTAGCTTCCCGCTCTCTTTTTCTTGACCACTTCCACTCTCATTCTCATGCCATTGCAGTGTACACAGATGGCTCTAAGTCTTCTGACTGCGTAGGATTCGCAGCAGTGTTTCCGGACAGTGCCGTACGAGGGCATTTACTATCTTTGGCTAGTATCTTTACTGCTGAATTGTATGCCATTCTTGCAGCACTTATCTGTATTGCATCTATGCCTATGTCATCATTTGTGGTTGCCTCAGACTCCCTTATTGCTTTACATGCTATATAGAAATTTGATACACCTCACCCCTTAGTCCTCCGTATCCAACTTTGGCTACGCCGCATCTCTTCCTAGCATAAGGATATTGTTTTTTGTTGGGTCCCTGGTCATGTTGACGTACAGGGCAATGAACAGGCAGACACTGCTGCGCGGTCTGCAATACATGACCTACCAGTTTCATATAGAGGCGTTCCATTTACTGACTATTTTGCTGCAATAGCTACCCACCTTCACACCTGTTGGCAACAACGTTGGTCTACTCTGCTCGGTAACAAACTTCAATCTATTAAACCGAGTATAGGTTACTGGCCGTCTTCTTGTCACCAGTGTCGAGGTTGGGAGACTACTCTCTCCCGTCTTCGCATTGGCCATACTCGTCTTACTCATTTTTATCTCATGGAGAGGCGCGCTGCTCCTCTCTGTGAGAATTGTCAGGTTCCATTATCGGTTAGCCACATTCTATTAGACTGCCCACTTTTTCAACGAGCACGCAGAATTTACCTCCAACGTCGTCTTCGCTCTGCTGCTCTCTCTTTACCTTCCCTTCTCGCTGATGGACCCACCTTTCATCCAGACTCTTTCAATGACTTTTTGACAACAACTGACTTACTTCACAAACTCTGATGATTCCTTCAGCCCTTTCTACCTCAATCTCTTGCTGCCCTCTACCCCCGCACTATCCCCTGCCCCGCTGTTTTCTGTAACCAACTGATCATCCCTCCCCCCCTTCTGCCGCCCCATACTCTCGCTTCCTTCCCAACCCTGCAGCGCTGTATAGCCCTTGTGGCTTAGCGCTTCTTTTTGTTGATAATAATAACAATAATGATTAATGTAGAAAAGTAAAATTGACTGGTAGTAAATATGATGTTCATTATAATTTTAGTAAGTAATCTCAAGTAAGTTTATCTCAAGTACTAAATTTTAAGAACAGTTATTTGGATTCAGTATTGCAGTGGTAGTTATACTAGAGCTTAATTGGCAGTACTAGGTATTTAGGAGTAAGGAACTACTCTAAGATAGAAAATGTGGAATTAAAACAGGTTATGGTAATTAAACAAGTAATGGTAACTAAAATAATGTCAAAAATGTTAAGTATGAATTGTACTGATCGTAAAAAATGGTATTTGATAATAAATTTGGTAAGTAATAGCAATTAATAGTATTTAAAGAAATATGAGTTGTAATATGGAAAGAGAAAGTATTAATTTAGCAAATATTTAAGCAAATATTTAAGCAAATACGTATAAGGTGTATATCACCGTGGTTGGCAGCTTATAAACCTTTCATTAATCTTGAGGTACTATTATTTTTGTTGCCTTTCTTTGGTTACTACTACTACTACTACTACTAATACTACTACTACTACTACGGCTACTACTACTACTACGACTACTACTACTACGACTACTACTACTACTACGACTACTACTACTACTACGACTACTACTACTACTACTACTACTACTACGGCTACTACTACTACTACGACTACTACTACTACTATTACAACTACGGCTACTACTACTACTACTAGTACTACTACTACTACTAGTACTACTACTACTTCTAGTACTACTACTACTACTAGTACTACTACTACTACTACTAGTACTACTACTACTACGGCTACCACTACGGCTACTACTACTACTGCTACAACTACTACTACTACGACTACTACTACTACTACTACTACTATGGCTACTACTACTACTACGGCTACAACTACTACGACTACTACTACTAGTACTACTACTACTACTACGACTACTACTACTACTACTACTACTACGACTACTGCTACTACTACTACTACTACTGCTACTACTACTACTACTACTACTACGACTCTACTACTACTACTACTACTACTACGGCTACTACTACTACTACTACTATTGAACATGGTTGCCCAACTTCCATTTTATTATGCTTTCATAATTTACAAATGCTAAAAGTAGTGAAGAGCTTCATCTTGCTCTGGGATGCACCACGGTGGGATGTAATCTAGAAATGGTAGTTGAGTAACAGCTTGTGGCCTCTCCAATTATCCGTTGCTACAGTATGGGGCGGATTGGAGAGCGAAATTATTGCATACACAAATTTTCGCTTGTCCTATATGGCAAGTTATATATATATATATATATATATATATATATATATATATATATATATATATATATATATATATATATATATATATATATATATATGCAATATGATCACAGTAAACAGGTGATTTCAGAATATGCAAAACAACCACTGTGAAAGAATAGAGAAATTCCGAGCGCTTTCTTTACTACTCACATTATCAAGGAACAATTGTTCCTTGATAATGTGAGTAGTCACGAAAGCGCTTGGAATTTCTCTATTCTTTCACAGTGGTTGTTTTGCATATTCTGAAATCACCTGTTTACTGTGATCATATTGCATATATATATATATATATATATATATATATATATATATATATATATATATATATATATATATATATATATATATATATATATATATATATATATACACACACACACACACACACACACATAACGAGTTTATTTGGTATACTGAAAGCGGGGAGTAAATGATACGTCTTCGTAGGCTTCTTAGTTTATTGAAAGGTCGTGGTGGGTACACAGGCTTGTGTGTTGTGCCCATGGCCCGGGAGGGCCATCCCACGAGAGAGAGCTAGGAGTAGGCCTTGTATCTTCCTGCATGGTGCAAAATATGAACTAAGCTGGCAGATAGCATAGGCTGTCTGTGCAGACAGTACAGGCTACATACGCTCGGCCACCTACCACGCATCGTCCCAACGCGACAATACTGGTGGTAAAAGGAACTCGGTCTCTCTCTCGTAGGAACAGGGCACAGAACACAAAATAAAAACATATATATACATATGGACATGGAAAAAAAAACTTCCTACAGGGAGGGAAGAAAAAAACATGTGGGGTGTGCTAAACATCGTGGTCAAGGGCAGTGAGCATCGAAGTGCATCACTGCACGCCTTCCTGCGTCTGACAGAACTGCAACAAAGGAGACATCACTACGGCTGAGCTGTGACGTAACAGGGTACGGTCTCCTCTGGAATGGTGAAGCAGTCATCGTAGGAGTCGCTGCAGGTTTTCACTCAACCTGGGGCACGACATGCTGGTGCCCTCGAGTGAGGCATCGACAAAACTCGGCAACTGGGCAGGACTTCTGGCAAGTGACTCAGGAGGACACTTCTCGACTGGTACTGTCGCTGGGCTGTCACTGCCGGCGAGCGTGGAGCGAGTAGTGGAGCGAGTCGTGGCGGAGACGACTGGGCGAAACATCTGGGAGTCGTAACATCATACACCAGACTGCAGTGAGCAAGCTAGCAGTCAAAGTGACATCTTCTTTGTGCAGGCTGCTCACTGAAGCTTGTGACACGAGGCTGACACAGCACCTACCGACAGTGGCTAACTGCGGCTTGGCGAGTGTCATTCTCTCGGCAGTTGGAGTTATAGCAGAGGTTAGTCTAAGCGTCCCCAGACTTGTTTCTCTACATATAACTGCACTCTGAAGGTCTGGAGGTGAAGTGAAACAAATCTCGATGGGAATCGTAGCAGGTACGATTCTGCAGAACATCTATGAGCGACGAGCATAAGAGCTTTCTGTACAAATGGGGCTCATACACTCAGAGCTGACTGATAACTGTCAAACGCACTGGTCACATCGGGTGACTTAGCAAAGTGGTGCTACTCAGGTCTGGCTCAGACCTCACTGGACACACAGAAACTTTACACACACCCGCGGTACATGCGGTACAACATGGCTTAAACTAGCAAATGATGCTTTTCTGTGCATAAAACTGACTCTAAGACATACTAAAATGTGAGAACACTGACTGAGAGGAATTAATTAACACATGACATATATCTTCTCTCAATCTTCTCGACAATACTGAAATAATTACTAGAAACACTCGATGGTATCATGTGATGTCAGGCGTGATGACGCGAGGTGACGTCAGCAGCACTGTGACGTCAGCAGACATCTCGAGGAGACTTCAGGCAGACATCGTGACATCATGAAGTCGGGCAGCATCGTGGGTGACGTCAATGTGATGTGGACAGCAGACCACAGCATGAGGAGGCCTGGGACATCTGGCTCAGTAACTCAAATGGTTTGTAGATCCACATAACATTGCCCACACCCAACATGGCATCGTGATCCACGTGGCATCGTGATTTACGTGGCATGCTGATCCACATAGCTTCACGTGGCCTCGGGCACTCGGATACACAGCACTGGCGACGAATTCACACAAAAAACACAGAAAACACAGCAGAGGGAGTGAGCAGTGGTGAGTGTATGGTAGACAGGTGAGCGTGAGTAGGGCGAGCATGGGCAAGGTGAGGAACGGCCACTTCCTCCTCCTCCTCTTCCTCCACCCACAAACACGTGGAGAAGCTCACCACAAAACTCACCTCTGGCTTGCTGAAACAGCTGTGCTGAGCTGAACAACAGCAGCAACATACAAGTGACTCTGAACACGTGACTTGAGAAACAGCGTAGGATGCTCCGAAGATATATCATTAACCACCCGCTACCAGAACACCAAACAAACGCGTTGTAAATGGTGGAAAGTGGTGGTTGCAGCAGTGTGTTTGCCCAGAGAGAGGAAGGAAGGAATGAAGTTGTTCATTTCATCCCCCTACACAACAAGCATCCGTCTCTCAACGAGTTATCCTGACGTCGTGTCTGCACGTTTGAGCATGCAGACACAGGTACAAGCAGGATCCAGCCGAAATTTGCCGAAACTCTCGGAGAATTGTAAGTGGCGTCCCAGTGACTCCACGCTACAGTATCCCACCGCTGCCACCATTTATAACGAGTTTATTTGGTATACTGAAAGCGGGGAGTAAATGATACGTCTTCGGAGGCTTCTTAGTTTATTGAAAGGTCATGGTGGGTACACAGGCTTGTGTGTTGTGCCCATGGCCCGGGAGGGCCATCCCACAAGCCATGCTGGTGCTGCCTATAGGTGGCAGCACCAGCATGGCGCGAAATATGAACTAAGCTGGCAGACAGCATAGGCTGTCTGTGCAGACAGTACAGGCTGTCTACACACACACACACACACACACGCACACACACAATGAAAACCATCATGGGTTCATGGAAGGCAAATCCTGTGTCACAAACCTTCTGGAGTTTTATGACAGGTAACAGAAGTAAGACACGAGAGAGAGGGGTGGGTTGATTGCATTTTCCTGGACTGCAGGAAGGCCTTTGACACAGTTCCTCACAAGAGGTTAGTGCAGAAGCTGGAGGATCAGGCGCATGTAACAGGGAGGGCACTGCAATGGATCAGGGAATACCTGACAGGGAGGCAACAACAAGACATGGTACGAGAAGAGGTATCACAGTGGGCGCCTGTGACGAGCGGGGTCCCACAAGGGTCAGTTCTAGGACCAGGGCTATTTTTGATAAATGTGAATGACATGATGGAAGGGATAGACTCTGAAGTGTCCCTATTCGCAGATGATGTGAAGTTGATGAGAATAATTAAATTGGATGAGGATGAGGCAGGACTGCAAAGAGACCTGGACAGGCTGGACACGTGGTCCAGAAACTGGCTTCTCGAATTCATCCCTGCCAAATGCAAAGTCATGAAGATTGGGGAAGGGCAAAGAAGACCGCAGACAGAGTATAGGCTAGGTGGACAAAGACTACAGACCTCACTCAGGGAGAAAGATCTTGGGGTGACCATAACACCGAGCATGTCACCGGAGGCACACATCAACTAGATAACTGCTGCAGCTTACGGGCACCTGGCAAACCTGAGAATAGCGTTCCAATACCTTAATAAGGAATCGTTCAAGACACTGTACACTGTGTACGTTAGGCCCATACTGGAGTATGCAGCACCAGTCTCGAACCCACACCTGGTCAAACACGTCAAGAAGTTAGAGAAAGTACAAAGGTTTGCAACAAGGCTAGTTCCAGAGCTTAGGGGAATGTACGATGAAAGGTTGAGGGAAATCGGACTGACGATACTGGAGGACAGAAGGGTCAGGGGAGATATGATAACAACATACAAGATACTGCGGGGAATAGACAAGGTGGACAGAGACAGGATGTTCCAGAGAGGGGACAAAGAAACAAGGGGTCATAATTGGAAGCTGAAGACTCAGACGAGTCACAGGGATGTTAAGAAGTATTTCTTCAGTCATAGAGTCGTCAGGAAGTGGAATAGCCTAGCAAGTGACGTAGTGGAGGCAGGAACCGTACATAGTTTTAAGAAGAGGTATGCCAAAGCTCAGGAAGCAGAGAGAGGACCTAGTTGCGATCAGTGAAGAGGCGGGGCCAGGAGCTGAGTATCGACCCCTGCAACCACAATTAGGTGAGTACACACACAAGGAGACAAGGACGGAACCAGCAGAGGTCAGTCAGAGCAGAACAGAGCAACAAGGGCAAGCACACACACACAACTATCCTCAGAACCCCACAACCTATCACACCATCCCAACTCAAGCTACAATCCATACCCACAGCTTCCATCCAACACCCAGCTATAGAATCCCACAGTATGCTACCAGGTCTCCCACCCTTACAGGCCCCCCAAACCACAGTGCTGGAAAGGAAACTGAAGGTATGGTACACAAACGCTGATGGAATAACAAATAAGTGGGAGGAGTGGCACGAAGGAGTCAAAGAGGCATCACCGGACATCATAGCTCTCACAGAAACCAAGCTTACAGGTATGATAACCGATGCCATTTTTCCAATGGGATACCAGATCCTGAGGAAAGACAGAGGGAACGGGGGGGAAGGGGTGGAGGAGTGGCACTGCTGATCAAAAACCGATGAAATTTTGATGAGCTGGAGAGAGGAGACAGCGGAGAAGCAAGTGTTTACATAGTGGGAATGCTTCACTCTGGAGGTCCCAAGGTGGTAATTGCAGTGATGTATAACCCACCACAGAACAGCAGGAGGTCAAGGCAAGAGTATGACGAGAGCAATAGAGCAATGGTTGACACACTGGCTGCAGTGGCCAGAAGAGCTCATGCATGCAGGGCAAAGCTCCTGACCATGGGTGACTTTAACCACAAGGAGATCGATTGGGAGAACTTGGAGCCACATGAGGGCCAAGATACATGGAGGGCTAAGATGATGGAGGTGGTACTGGAAAACTTCATGTACCAACACGTAAGGGACACTACAAGAGAGAGAGGAGAGGATGAACCAGCAAGACTGGACTTAGTATTCACCTTGAGTAGTGCAGATATTGAGGACATCACATGTGAAAGACCCCTTGGGGCCAGCGATCATGTGGTTTTAAGCTTCGAATACACAGTAGAGCTACAAGTGGAGGGGAAGCAGGAAGGCCAGGACGAATGAAGCCAAACTTCAAGAAAGGGGACTACACGGAAATGAGGAACTTCCTGAACGGGGTTCAGTGAGACAGAGAACTGGCAGGGAAGCCAGTCAATGAGATGATGGAATATGTAGCAACAATGTGCAAGGAGGCTGAGGAGAGGTTTGTACCCAAGGGTAACAGGAATAATGAAAAAGCCAGGATGAGCCCATGGTTCACCCAAAGGTGCAGGGAGGCAAAAACCAAGTGTGCTAGGGAATGGAAGAAATATAGAAGGCAAAGGACCCAAGAGAATAAGGAGAGCAGTCGTAGAGCCAGAAATGAATATGCACAGATAAGAAGGGAGGCCCAACGACAATATGAAAACGACTTAGCAGCGAAAGCCAAATCTGACCCGAAGCTGTTATACAGCCATATCAGGAGGAAAACAACAGTCAAGGACCAGGTAACCTGGCTAAGGAAGGAAGGAGGAGAAACTACAAGAAATGACCGTGAAGTACGTGAGGAACTCAACAAGAGATTCAAAGAAGTGTTCACAGAGGAGACAGGAGGGGCTCCAGAAAGACGGAGAGGTGGGGCACACCACCAATTGCTGAACACAGTACACACAACCGAGGAAGAAGTGAAGAGACTTCTGAGTGAGCTAGATACCTCAAAGGCAATGGGGCCGGATAACATCTCTCCATGGGTCCTGAGAGAGGGAGCAGAGGCACTATGTGTACCCCTAACAACAATATTCAACACATCTATCGAAATAGGGAGATTGCCTGAGGCATGGAAGACAGCAAATGTAGTCCCAATCTTTAAAAAAGGAGACAGACATGAAGCACTAAACTACAGACCAGTGTCACTGACATATATAGTATGCAAAGCCATGGAGAAGATTATCAGAAGAAGAGTGGTGGAACACCTAGAAAGGAATGATCTCATCAACAGCAGCCAACATGGTTTCAGGGATGGGAAATCCTGTGTCACAAACCTACTGGAGTTCTATGACATGGTGACAGCAGTAAGACAAGAGAGAGAGAGAGAGGGGTGGGTGGATTGCGTTTTCTTGGACTGCAAGAATGCGTTTGACACAGTTCCACACAAGAGATTAGTGCAAAAACTGGAGGACCAAGCAGGGATAACAGGGAAGGCACTACAATGGATCTGGGAATACTTGTCAGGAAGACAACAGCGAGTCATGGTACGTGGCGAGGTGTCTGAGTGGGCACCTGTGACCAGCGGGGTCCCACAGGGGTCAATCCTAGGAACAGTGCTGTTTCTGGTATTTGTGAACGACATGACGGAAGGAATAGACTCCGAGGTGTCCCTGTTTGCAGATGACGTGAATTTGATGAGAAGAATTCATTCGATCGAAGACCAGGCAGAACTACAAAGGGATCTGGACAGGCTGCAGACCTGGTCCAGCAATTGGCTCCTGGAGTTCAATCCCACCAAGTGCAAAGTCATGAAGATTGGGGAAGGGCAAAGAAGACCGCAAACGGAGTACAGCCTAGGGGGCCAGAGACTACAAACCTCACTCAAGGAAAAAGATCTTGGGGTGAGGATAACACCAGGCACATCTCCCGAAGCGCACATCAACCAAATAACTGCTGCAGCATATGGGCGCCTAGCAAACCTCAGAACAGCATTCCGACATCTTAAGGAATCGTTCAGGACCCTGTACACGGTGTACGTTAGGCCCATATTGGAGTATGCGGCACCAGTTTGGAACCCACACCTAGCCAAGCACGTAAAGAAACTAGAGAAAGTGCAAAGGTTTGCAACAAGACTAGTCCCAGAGCTAAGAGGTATGTCCTACGAGGAGAGGTTAAGGGAAATCAATATGACGGCACTGGAGGACAGGAGAGATAGGGGGGACATGATAACGAAATACAAAATACTGAGAGGAATTGACAAGGTAGACAAAGACAGGATGTTCCAGAGATTGGACACAGCAACAAGGGGACACAGTTGTAAGTTGAAAACGCAGATGAATCACAGGGATGTTAGGAAGTATTTCTTCAGCCACAGAGTAGTCAGGAAGTGGAATAGGTTGGGAAGCGATGTAGTGGAGGCAGGATCTACCTCACTTTAAAAAATACTCAATTGCCCAATTTTATTCTAAATCCCTATTATTGCTCAATTTTACTTTAAACTATATTGATCAAACTTATTGTAAACTTCTTTTACTGACCATTTTTATTCCATACTTTTTTAAACTAGTATTTTCAACTACAACTTTTATATTATCCTGTCTACCATCTTACTAGCATATTATAACCAAGTCATTGCCATTTTTATTTTTATCCTGTCAATTTAAATCTAATTATACTCTAATTCTTGTAAACAACTTATATAAGACCTTAGTGCAATTACAATTGAGAGTCTTGTTCCTTTATTATATTATTAGATTAATCACAGTTTTACTCTAGCTCATTCTAGCTCAATACATAGTCAATACCAAATTCACTATATTAGACCATAGTGCAATTACTAGTGAGAGACTGATGCTATTTTTAATTTGTATTTTTATATTATTAGACTAAACCTAGTTGTACTATAGCTCTTTCTAGCTCAATACATAGTCAATACCAAATTCACTATATTAGACCATAGTGCAATTACTAGTGAGAGACTGGTGCTATTTTTAATTTGTATTTTTATATTATTAGATTAAATTCAGTTGTACCATAGCTCATTCTAACTCAATACATAGTCAATACCAAATTCACTATATTAGACCATAGTGCAATTACTAGTGAGAGACTAGTGCTATTTTTAATTTGTATTTTTATACTATTAGATTAAACCTATTGTACTATAGCTCATTCTAGCTCAAAACATAGACTCCACAAAAGTCATTATTAGACCTTAGTGCAAGTACAAGTGAGAGTCTTGTTCTATTTTTAATTTGTATTTTATATTACTAGTTTATACCTAGTTGTACTTTAGTTCATTCCAGCACAACACATAGAGAACATCAACATCATTATGTGTAGTAGTGACTATACCCTACATGACCAAAATACTCTAGCTATATACTTGTCCAAACTTCCTACAAATACAGATATCAGTACTAGAACTCAACACACAACTCAGGATATAAATAACCATAATTTAAACCTAGAAGATGATTGATCACGTTGACCCTGATCTAAACCTCCATAATCTGACACCCAATCAAAACCTATTGGAAAGTAACTGCCTTTATTACACAGCATCACAAGCCACCACTATCCTAAACAATGCTAAAAGTCTATCAGTACTTAACTACAACATCAGGTCCTCAAGCAAACACTATGGTGACCTCCTAGCACTCCTTGAATCACTAAAGAAACCCTTCTCCTGCATTATTCTTACTGAGACCTGGCTTAAGCAGGACACAATAGATATCTACCCTCTACCAGGATACACAGCAATTCACAACTGCAGAACAAACCAAGTTGGGGGTGGTATTGCAATCTATTACTCTAACCAATTATCTTGTCTTAGCACCACTTGCTTTAGTGATGAATATGGGGAATACATTTTTGCTAATTTTACTGTAAAAATCCTTAAGACGCCTATAACAATCGGTGCAATTTACCGGATACCTCACACAAACATCCCAAATTTCAGTGAGAAATTAAAGTCACTAATAACAAACAGACAAATGAACAAGCACCACCTTCTCTTAGCTGGAGACTTCAACATCAACCTTGGCTTACTAGATGATCAGCCTGTAACTGATTTCATCAACAATATGAACAACACACTTCTCATACCAACAATAACTAAACCAACCAGGCTCACTGAGACAAGTGCAACCATAATAGACCACATATGGACCAATATACTAGCCCCCCTTAAATCAGGGATAATCACAGATAGCACTACAGACCACTACCCTACCTTCCTCCTGACAAACATTAGTAAACCACCACTTGAATACAACAAAGTCTCATTTAGACTCCATGACGAGGCCTCAGTAAGGAAGTTCACAGCTGACCTAGAGACTGTTGATTGGCCTACAGAATTCTCCAAGGCCAATGGTATTGATGACTGGACAGACATTTTTCTTAACAAATTACTTAGACTATACAACAAACATTGTCCTATAAAAACAAAACATATCACAAACAAACGGCTTGGTTGCCCATGGCTAACCAGCACCATTCTGAAATCCATTGACAAGAAACGCCAATATGAAAAGCAATATAGACAGGGCTTAATACACAAAGATATTCTTAAACACTCTTCATCAGCTCTCACCAAAGTAATAAAGAAAGCCAAACAACTATACTATTCCAGTAGATTCACAGACGCTAGAGGAGATATAAAAAAGACCTGGAAAACACTCTCTCAGATTCTAGGGACCCACAAACTGAGAAAAACCAAGAATATTGTCCTAACTAAACCTAATGAAACACCACTACATCCCACTGACACAGCTAACAAGATAAACGACTTCTTCTCAACCATAGGATCTAATCTCGCCAGTAAAATCCCACATACCAATGCCCATGCCGGGGACTACCTAGATGGGAATTTCCCTAATTCCTTCTATCTTGCACCAACTGAGCTCACGGAAGTCACTGAGATTATAAAGTCACTTAAAAATAACTCGGGGAATCTGTCTCATGTCTCACCATTACTGTACAAGCGAGCGGCCCATGTCCTTTCGCATGCTATTTCATTACTTTTTAACAAGTCACTAGAGACTAGCACCTTCCCGAAAGTATTCAAGATGGCAAGGGTTACACCAATACATAAAGGTGGTGACCCTACAGACTTAAACAACTATACGCCAATATCTAACTTACCATTGCTATCCAAAATCTTTGAGAAACTCGTGCACAGGAGACTGTATTCATTTATAACGGCTCAAAACATACTCAACCCCTGCCAATTTGGATTCAGGAAAAATAAAAGCACTAATGATGCAATCATAAAAATGCTAGATCTGCTTTACACAGCATTGGAAAATAAGGAATATCCACTAGGAATTTTTATTGACCTAAGAAAAGCTTTTGACACAGTAGACCACGACATCCTACTCCACAAACTTGATCATTACGGTATAAGAGGCCATGCGCTTGCTTATTTCAAATCTTACATTACTAATAGGTATCAGTACGTCACCATTAAAGACACAGCATCAGCAACACGGCCACTTGATACTGGAGTTCCGCAGGGAAGTGTCCTTGGTCCCCTGCTCTTCCTCATATACATCAATGACATTCCAAACGTATCCCAACACCTGAAACCCATTCTCTTTGCTGATGACACGACTTATGTCATCTCTCACCCTAATCTTGCCACCCTCAACACCATTGTGAATGAGGAGCTGATTAAAATATCGACTTGGATGACAGACAATAAACTTACGCTTAACACTGACAAAACCTACTATATTATGTTTGGTAGCAGAGCAGGAGATGCACAAATTAACATTAAGATTGACAACACTCTAATTACCAGAAATAATGGGGGCAAATTCCTAGGCTTATACGTTGACAACAACCTGAATTTCAGCACCCATATCCAGCATATAACCAAAAAAGTATCCAAAACGGTTGGGATCCTCTCCAAGATACGATACTACGTGCCGCAAAATGCCCTTCTCACACTATACCACTCACTTATTTATCCATACCTCACCTATGCTATTTGTGCTTGGGGATCAACTGCAGCAACACACCTAAAACCAATAATAACCCAACAAAAAGCTGCAGTAAGAATAATCACTAAATCCCATCCCTGGCAACACACCCCCCCACTCTTCATAGACCTAAACTTACTCCCAGTTCAGTACATCCACACTTACTACTGTGCAATCTACATCTACAGGGCCTTAAACTCTAATATCAACCTTGACCTAAAACGCTTTCTTGATAGTTGTGACAGAACCCACAGGCATAACACCAGACACAAACATCTCTACGACATTCCCCGTGTCCGACTAAACCTTTACAAAAATTCAATGTATGTCAAAGGTCCTAAAATCTGGAATACCCTACCTGAGAACTCTAGAACTGCAGACACATTCATCACCTTTAAAACTACCATTAGAAAACATCTTATCTCCCTGATACACCCCGTCAACTAACTACACGAATACCACCTGGTGGTTCACACTTACACTCACTCACTCATTTGACCATAAACAGAAATATTAATCTCAATCTTAAAATAATGAATCCTGTGATACTCCAATACTGAAACTATGTACTGTGCCAAAACAAAAGCATTCACATAGCTAAACTCACAAACTAGTATTTAGTCACTTAGCCATAATACCAACTTACCTCATAATTTGTAATATTTTACAATTAAGAATAAAACTAAGTCTGCCCGAAATGCCTAGCCATGCTAAGCGTTCTAGTGGTGCACTCTGTAATCACAATTTTACTACATGTAAACCACACAATAACCAAATTTCTGTAAACTCAGCATTGTAATCCTTATAGAGAATAAACTTTGAATAGCTTTAAGCAGAGGTATGATAAAGCTCACGGTTCAGGGAGAGTGACCTAATAGCGACCAGTGAAGAGGCGGGGCCAGGAGCTTTGACTCGACCCCCGCAACCTCAACTAGGTGAGTACACACACACACACACACACACACACACACAAACATTTACCACATTTATTCAAAGTAATACAAGCTGGTATATAATTAATAACAAACCATTCTTGGTGATTTATCAAATAGTAGGTGTCCCGTAGTTCAATCAGTAGCGCACTCAACTCTCACATTGTGGTCGGGGGTCGATCCCCGTTACGGCTGG
>NC_091358.1:19329685-19344685 GCF_038502225.1 Cherax quadricarinatus | reverse complement strand
GTTACATTAATTAAATACAAGTGTCTGGTGTTACATTAATTAAACACAAGTGTCTGGTGTTACATTAATTAAACACAAGTGTCTGGTGTTACATTAATGACACACAAGTGTCTGGTGTTACATTGATTTCACACAAGTGTCTGGTGTTACATTAATTAAACAAAAGTGTCTGGTGTTACAAATATTATTCACAAGTGTATGGTGTTACATTAATTAAACACAAGTATTAGGTGTTACATTAATGAAACACAAGTGTATGCTGTTACATTAATTAAACACAAGTATTAGGTGTTACATTAATAAAACACAAGTGTCTGGTGTTACATTAATTAAACACAAGGGTCTGGTGTCACATTAATTGCACACAAGTGTCTGGTGTTACATTAATTAAACACAAGTATTAGGTGTTACATTAATAAAACACAAGTGTCTGCTGTTACATTAATAAAACACAAGTGTCTGGTGTTACATTAATTAAATACAAGTGTCTGGTGTTACATTAATTAACACAAGTGTGTGGTCTTATATTAATTAAACACAAGTGTCTGGTGTTACATTAAATAACAAAAGTGTCTGGTGTTAGTGTTACATTAATAAAACAAAACTAACTGTTTTTAGTGAGGTTCCTTCTTCGTCCTCCATTGATGAGTTTTTACACCTCTTCTCGTCCTCCGTTTTAACCGCAGGATCTCATTCTACACCCCAAACTTTGAGCAGGCATTCTCAGAAATGAGTGCCTTGGTGGGCTCCTGCTTGTGCTCGTGCAGTACGTTTGAAACGCGCTGCGTGGGGCAGGTACCGGTACAATAGAACCACGGAGAGACTTCTTGATTTTAAGCAGAAGCGTGCGATCGCTCGCCGTGTCATCCGTGACGCTAAACGCACTTGCTGGCGAGATTATGTCTCCACCATCGCCTCTGCTTCCTCTATGAGTGCAGTCTGGAAAAAAGTACGAAAACTGAGTGGTAAATATTCTCCTGACCCGGCTCCTGTTCTGCGGGTTGCCGGTGTTGATATAGCAAACCCACTAGATGTTGCCAATGAAATTGGCAATCATCTGGTCCGTATTTCTCAGGGACTCCATCTATGCCCCTCGTTTCTTTCCTCAAAGTCTGCCCGAGAGTTAGCACCCTTGGACTTTCCTTCTCTCAGAGAAGAAAAGTATAATGTGCCTTTTACACTTCAAGATCTGGAGGCAACACTCTCAGCTTGCCGATCATCGGCAGCTGGGCCCGACGACATTCATATTCGTATGCTACAACATTTACATCAGTCTGCCCATGCAGTCCTATTACGCCTTTTCAATCTTATTTGGCCAAAAGGAGTTCTTCCACAGCTGTGGAAATCTGCCATTGTTCTCCCTTTCCGCAAACCGGGTACTACGAGACTTGAAGCCTCTCACTATCGTCCCATTGCTCTTACCAGTGCAGTTTGCAAAGTGATGGAACGCCTGGTAAATAGACGTTTAGTGTGGTATTTAGAGACACACAACGTATACTGTGAATTTCATATAACCTGTAGTTACCAGCGGTCGCAATATACACAACGAGAAGCAATTATTACTACAGAAAAAGCGTCCTTCCTCCAAAATTTCCACCAGTCAACTATAGTGATAATATAGCATTTATTGTGGTGGAGACGGAAAAAAAAAAACTAGAAAAGCTAGATACAGCGATTGATAAACAAGGGTTGAGGCTCGACCGTTCGTCACTGTAGGAGCTGCCAGAAATCACCGGCTCTTCAACACGCAAGTTATACTTTTGTATCAATCAAATCACATATTACTCGGGTAGATAATTTCAAGTAGATCCTTCATGTGTTAGCCCAAATCACCGACTAGTATGTTTTAAATAAGTGACCCACTGATCAGATCAGATCGACTGGTCCGAACCCTCGACTGGTCCGAACCCTTGATGGTCCGAACCCTTGACTGGTTTCAAACGGATTCGTTGGACAATAAAGCAGACTGTAAACGGATGGGGTTGTAGGCGCCCTTATCAAACACAAACAATAAATATAAACCAGGAACGTCCACGGTAAGCTGTCCAATTAGTTAGAAATAGAAATACAAATAGCTAGAGCTTCATTTGAGGAGGTTATTAATAGAGTATTCAAGAGGTTGCTAGTAGAATTACAGTAAATCAACCACTCAAATCATTATGAAGCTCTGTATAGTCTGCAGTCAATCAAACAAATGGGCTTCCAGATGGATAAATTGTCATTTTTGTGGAAATTGGTGTCACGCCTCTTGTGCAGATATCCAAGAACTAGCTACAAGCAGTATTAAAACAGGGAAGTGTTTTTGGGTATGCCCAAATGAGGAAAATCTGTGGACTAAAATCACAAGGGTATTAAAAGAGGATAACATCAAAGCTGCTTTCATAGACAACCTGGAAGCTTTCTACAACAGATGGGAACATAAAAAGTCTGGGCTGAATGGTACTGCCCTTGATACTGGCCATGTAGCCAGAAACTGTAAGGCTGGAGGTGATGTCCTGGTAGTCAGTAAATGTGGGGCTGATAGTGCTGTCCTGGGAGACAGTAATGGTGAAGCTGGAGGTGCTGTCCTGGAAGACAGTAATGGTGAAGCTGGAGGTGCTGTCCTGGGAGACAGTAATGGTGAAGCTGGAGATGCTGTCCTGGGAGACAGTAATGGTGAAGCTGGAGGTGCTGTCATGGGAGACAGTAATGGTGAAGCTGGAGATTTTGTCCAGGTAGTCGGGAATTATACGCAGGAAGGAATACATATAAATGACCTCACAGGGGACAGGAACCGTAGTGGGGAAACAAGTGTAGTCAAAGATAAGATAAAACCAATATTGCAAACTAGAAATACCACAGGAAATAGCAAACAAGAGGACTCCACTAGCTATAGTGAGGATATATTACCAAAAACAACTGATGGGAGCTCAATTGTTGGTGCTAGGGAGGATAGGAATAAGACAGGGAAACATGCACCAACAGGGAATACAGTCACAGAAACCCAAGGCAAACGGAAACCAAGCCTGTGCACATACTATGCACTTGGTATCTGCAGACATGGGAAATCTGGAAAAACAGACGGGACGTGCAACTATGACCACCCTAGAAAATGCCATGCCCATATGACAACAGGAAAATGCAAACTCCCTTCCTGTAAGCTTTTTCACCCTGAAATGTGTACCTCTTCAGTACAGGAAAGACTGTGCTATAACTTAAATTGCCAGGCATACCATCTAAAGGGGACAAAAAGATACAAAACATCCAGGCCATGGGAAAACCTGGGTAGCCACAGCCACTCAAGAGGGAGAGGTTTTTTAGTGCCAGGAAGGAAAAAAAACTGGCAGGAAATGGCAGAAATCGTACACCAAATCCAGTCATTCCTGGAGTGGAACCACAGTCGATGGTCTCCACTCCAAACCAACAGATACAGATACTAATGCCGGAAAAAAATCCCCCCCCCCCAGTACCAACAATACCACCAGTCCGATGACATTCTTCTTTGCAAATATACAGGGTCTAAAGCCAGCAACAAACAACAAAATACCTTTCATCCGTGGACTGCTTGCAGAGGCAAAAGCAATGTTCGCGGCTTTCACTGAGACCCACATAAAGGATCACTTGGACAACGAAATATGGATCCCAGGTTACAACCTATATAGATGTGACAGAGTGAACAGGCAAAATGGGGGGGGGGGGTTGGCCTGTACATTGCAGAGTCACTTGTTTGCACAGAACTGCTAAATGCCTCAAATGATGTAGTGGAAATTTTAGCAGTAAAGGTCGAGAACCAAAACCTAGTCATTGCAGTAGTCTACAAGCCTCCGGATGCAACATCCCAACAATTCCAGGAACAGCTGTTAAAAATTGACCACTGTCTGGAAAATCTTCCAGCTCCTGCACCCAACATCTTGCTCCTGGGGGATTTCAACTTAAGGCACCTAAAATGGAGGAATATAGCAAATAATATTGTTGCAGTAACAACACCAGGAGGCAGCTCTGATGAAAACTCACACTCACGCGAGCTTTTAAATCTCTGCACAAAATTCAATTTAAACCAGCAAATAATAGAGCCTACTAGACTGGAGAATACACTAGACCTCATCTTCACTAACAATGATGATCTGATAAGAAATGTCACCATATCAAAAACAATATACTCAGATCACAACATAATTGAGGTTCAGACATGTATGGGTGGAGCCCCAGGCCGACATAATGAGACTAGTCACGAGGGAGCATTCACCAAATTCAACTTCAATAACAAAAACATAAAGTGGGACCAAGTAAACCAAGTCCTAACCGATATAAGCTGGGAAGATATACTAAGCAACACAGACCCCAACGTATGCCTAGAACAGATTAACTTGGTGGCACTCGATGTATGCACAAGGCTTATTCCTCTAAGAAAAAGGAGGAGTAGATGTAAAATAGAAAGAGACAGGCGCTCCCTTTACAGGCGACGGAAAAGAATAACAGAGCGGCTAAAAGAGGTCAATATATCTGAAATGCGCAGGGAGACACTGGTCAGAGAAATAGCAAGCATCGAACTCAACCTAAAGGAATCTTATAGGAGTCAGGAATCGCGGGAAGAACTAAAAGCCATAAATGAAATCGAAAGAAACCCAAAGTATTTCTTCTCCTATGCCAAATCAAGTCGAGAACAACATCCAGTATTGGGCCCCTACTTAAACAAGATGGGTCCTACACAGATGACAGCAAGGAAATGAGTGAGCTACTCAAGTCCCAACATGACTCAGTTTTTAGCAAGCCGCTAACCAGACTGAGAGTCGAAGATCAAAATGAATTTTTTATGAGAGAGCCACAAAATTTGGTTAACACAAGCCTATCCGATGTTATCCTGACGCCAAATGACTTCGAACAAGCGATAAATGACATGCCCATGCACTCTGCCCCAGGGCCAGACTTATGGAACTCCGTGTTCATCAAGAACTGCAAGAAGCCCCTACCACGAGCCTTTTCCATCCTATGGAGAGGGAGCATGGACACGGGGGTCGTCCCACAGTTACTAAAAACAACAGACATAGCCCCACTCCACAAAGGGGGCAGTAAAGCAACAGCAAAGAACTACAGACCGATAGCACTAACATCCCATATCATAAAAATCTTTGAAAGGGTCCTAAGAAGCAAGATCACCACCCATCTAGAAACCCATCAATTACACAACCCAGGGCAACATGGGTTTAGAACAGGTCGCTCCTGTCTGTCTCAACTATTGGATCACTACGACAAGGTCCTAAATGCACTAGAAGATAAAAAGAATGCAGATGCAATATATACAGACTTTGCAAAAGCCTTCGACAAGTGTGACCATGGCGTAATAGCGCACAAAATGCGTGCTAAAGGAATAACAGGAAAAGTCGGTCGATGGATCTATAATTTCCTCACTAACAGAACACAGAGAGTAGTCGTCAACAGAGTAAAGTCCGAGGCAGCTACGGTGAAAAGCTCTGTTCCACAAGGCACAGTACTCGCTCCCATCTTGTTCCTCATCCTCATATCCGACATAGACAAGGATGTCAGCTACAGCACCGTGTCTTCCTTTGCAGATGACACCCGAATCTGCATGACAGTGTCTTCCATTGCAGACACTGCAAGGCTCCAGGCGGACATCAACCGAATCTTTCAGTGGGCTGCAGAAAACAATATGAAGTTCAACGATGAGAAATTTCAATTACTCAGATATGGTAAACACGAGGAAATTAAATCTTCATCAGAGTACAAAACAAATTCTGCCCACAAAATAGAGCGAAACACCAACGTCAAAGACCTGGGAGTGATCATGTCGGAGGATCTCACCTTCAAGGACCATAACATTGTATCAATCGCATCTGCTAGAAAAATGACAGGATGGATAATGAGAACCTTCAAAACTAGGAAGGCCAAGGCCATGATGACACTCTTCAGGTCACTTGTTCTATCTAGGCTGGAATATTGCTGCACACTAACAGCACCTTTCAAGGCAGGTGAAATTGCTGACCTAGAAAATGTACAGAGAACCTTCACGGCACGCATAACGGAGATAAAACACCTCAATTACTGGGAGCACTTGAGGTTCCTGAACCTGTATTCCCTGGAACGCAGGCGGGAGAGATACATGATTATATACACCTGGAAAATCCTAGAGGGACTAGTACCGAACTTGCACACGAAAATCACTCACTACGAAAGCAAAAGACTTGGCAGACGATGCAACATCCCCCCAATGAAAAGCAGGGGTGTCACTAGCACGTTAAGAGACCATACAATAAGTGTCAGGGGTCTGAGACTGTTCAACTGCCTCCCAGCATACATAAGGGGGATTACCAACAGACCCCTGGCAGTCTTCAAGCTGGCACTGGACAAGCACCTAAAGTCGGTTCCTGACCAGCCGGGCTGTGGCTCGTACGTTGGTTTGCGTGCAGCCAGCAGCAACAGCCTGGTTGATCAGGCTCTGATCCACCAGGAGGCCTGGTCACAGACCGGGCCGCGGGGGCGTTGACCCCCGGAACTCTCTCCAGGTAAATTCAAGGTAAACAGCCTCTCCACTCGTCAATATGGCTTTCGTAAGGGACGTTCTACCATAGACCCCTTACTACGCTTGGATACGTATGTTCGTAATGCTTTTGCGAATAACCACTCAGTTATTTCCATATTTTTTGACCTTGAGAAGGCATATGACTCAACTTGGAGGTATAATATTTTGGCCCAAACCCATTCCTTAGGCCTCCGAGGCAATCTACCATCCTTCCTTAAGAACTTTTTAACTGACAGTCATTTCCGTGTTCGGGTTAATAATGTGCTCTCCCCGGACTTTATCCAAGCTGAAGGTGTCCCCCAGGGATGTGTTCTGAGCACAACACTTTTTCTCCTTGCTATTAATGATTTGGCTTCAAGTCTTCCATCAAATATTTGGTCATCACTCTATGTTGATGACTTCGCTATTGCCTGTGCAGGCGCTGACTGTCACCTCACTACAGTTTCTCTCCGGCATGCGGTCGACCGTGTTTTCAACTGGGCCACCACGAATGGGTTTAAATTTTCCAGTACCAAAACTCACCAAATTACTTTCACTAGACACTCTGTCATCTCCAATCATCCTTTGTACCTCTATGGCTCCTGTATCCCTGAACGTGATACAGTCAGGTTTCTGGGCCTCCTCTTTGACAGTACGTTTTCCTGGAAACCTCACATTGCCTCTCTGAAGACAACTTGTCACAGCCGACTGAACCTTCTTAAAATACCCTTGCTCAGCTTTCATGGGGAGCTGATCGTCGAACTCTCCTTCACCTACATTCCACCCTCATTTTATCGAAACTTGATTATGGTGACCAGATCTATTCAGCGGCATCTCCTGCTACTCTCTCTAGCCTTAACCCCATTCATCACCAAGGATTACGTTTATGCCTTGGTGCTTTTCGCTCTTTCCCTGTTGAGAGCCTCCATGCAGAAGCGAACGTTCCATCCTTATCCGATCGCCGTGATGCCCATTGCCTTCGCTACTATGTACGCTCTCATGATCTCCGCAACCCTTCCATTTATAGAATGGTCACTGATATTAGTAGACATTCTTTATTTGTTCGCCGCCCCTGTTTACTCCGTCCCTTCTCTCTTCGCCTACATTCGCTCTTGTCTTCTCTTCAATTTCCACCTTTATATGTTCATGTAGCATCTCACTTTTCCCTACCCCCCTGGGAAGTTCCAGCTGTTCGAGTCTGTTCTTTCTCTCTCCCTTGCTCGAAAGCCCAACTGTCTATGGTAGCTTCCCGCTCTCTTTATCTTGACCACTTCCACTCTTATTCTCGTGCCATTGCAGTGTACACAGATGGCTCTAAGTCTTCTGACGGTGTAGGATTCGCAGCAGTGTTTCCGGACAGCGTATTGCATCTATGCCTGTGTCATCATTTGTGGTTGTCTCAGACTCCCTTAGTGCTTTACAGGCTATACAGAAATTTGATACACCTCACCCCTTAGTCCTCAATATCCAACTTTGGCTATGCCGCATCTTTACCAAGCATAAAGATATTGTTTTTTGTTGGGTCCCTGGTCATGTTGACGTACAGGGCAATGAACAGGTAGACACTGCTGTGCGGTCAGCAGTACATGACCTACCAGTTTCATATAGAGGTATTCCATTTACAGACTATTTTACTGCAATAGCTACCCACCTTCACACCTGTTGGCAACAACGTTGGTCTACTCTGCTCGGTAACAAACTTCAATCTATTAAACGGAGTATAGGTTACTGGCCGTCTTCTTGTCACCAGTGTCGAGGTTGGGAGACTACTCTCTCCCGTCTTCGCATTGGCCATACTCATCTTACTTATGGATATCTCATGGAGAGGCGCCCTGCTCCTCTCTGTGAGAATTGTCAGGTTCCATTATCAGTCAGCCACATTTTGTTAGACTGCCCACTTTATCAACGAGCACACAGAATTTACCTCCGTCGTCGTCTTCGCTCCGCTGCTCTCTCTTTACCTTCCCTTCTCGCTGATGGACCCACCTTTCATCTGGACTCTCTCATTGACTTTTTGACAGCAACTGACTTACTTCACAAACTCTGATACCTTCAGCCCTTTCTACCTCAATCTCTTGCTACCCTCTATCCCCGCACTATCCCCTGCCTCGCTGTTTTCTGTAACCTACTGATCATTTCTCCCTCCTTCTGCCGCCCAATACCCCGCCTGCTCCTGCTTTGCCTCACCTGACTACAGTATATAAGCCACGTCTACGGCCCTATGCTGTACATTCTACAGGATTGATAGAATGAACACATCTACTCCAGGCTGAGGGACTGATTACCTCAAACGTCTCTCCTTACACCTTTCTGCTTCGTATTGGACTGATGAAGCCACTGTGTAGGGAAACGCTTCGTAAATAAAGATCCCCATATATTGCATAAGTGTCTCAATCTTAAATATGTACTGTTAAGTTAGAGTGCTAGGTCTCTGTTAAATATATACTGTTACTTGGCAGACGATGCACCATCCCCCCAATGAAAAGCAGGGGTGTCACTAGCACGTTAAGAGACCATACAATAAGTGTCAGGGGCCCGAGACTGTTCAACTGCCTCCCAGCACACATAAGGGGGATTACCAACAGACCCCTGGCTGTCTTCAAGCTGGCACTGGACAAGCACCTAAAGTCAGTTCCGGATCAGCCGGGCTGTGGCTCGTATGTTGGTTTGCGTGCAGCCAGCAGCAACAGCCTGGTTGATCAGGCTCTGATCCACCAGGAGGCCTGGTCTCAGACCGGGCCGCGGGGGCGTTGACCCCCGGAACTCTCTCCAGGTAAACTCCAGGTAAGTTAGAATGCTAGGTCTGTGTTAACTATATAATGTTAAGTTAGAATGCTAGGTCTGTGTTAACTATATAATGTTAAGTTAGAATGCTAGGTCTGTGTTAACTATATAATGTTAAGTTAGAATGCTAGGTCTCTGTTAACTATATAATGTTAAGTTAGAATGCTAGGTCTGTGTTAACTATATAATGTTAAGTTAGAATGCTAGGTCTCTGTTAACTATATAATGTTAAGTTAGAATGCTAGGTCTGTGTTAACTATATAATGTTAAGTTAGAATGCTAGGTCTGTGTTAACTATATAATGTTAAGTTAGAGTGCTTGATCTGTGTTAAATATACACTGTTAAGTTAAAGTGCTAGGTCTTGGTTAAATATACTGTTAAGTTAGAGTGATAGATCTCTGTTAAATATATAATGTTAAGTCAGAATGCTCAGTCTCCAGGAGCTTCGTCAAGCTTGATAAAGCTCCTGCAGAGCGAAACGTCGCCACAATAAAATGTTACATTAGTTGCACTTATGTCCTTCTACTTAACAACTATTTAATGTATATGTAGGTATTTCTATTTTTATATATTTACAAGAAGTTTTGTATTGGTTAATGTAGTAAACGATTTCGAAAATAATAAAAAAAAATATTATGCATAAAAAGAATGTTAAAAATATATAACTGGAAAGGAATGAGGAAGAGATAAAAGTTCGTGGAGGTTAGATTTAGTGAAATTTTTAATTATAATTTTATCACGTGGAGCGCTAAACCAGTAGGATTATACAGGGCATGTGGGGGGGGGGGATGGGAAGGTATTCAGGATCAATTCAGGGAACTGGAGGACAGATGCAATTCCCTAGATCAAGAGCCCCTGACCAACGTCAAGGAACCTTCCATGAGGGGCCATTGAGTGAAGTCAGTGTACTTGATGGTGTGGAATCATCAGTCAGGGAAGATGGTGGTGTTGATGGTGTGGAATCATCAATCAGGGAAGATGATGGTGTTGATGGTGTGGAATCATCAATCAGGGAAGATGATGGTGTTGATGGTGTGGAATCATCAATCAGGGAAGATGATGGTGTTGATGGTGTGGAATCATCAATCAGGGAAGATGATGGTGTTGATGGTGTGGAATCATCAATCAGGGAAGATGATGGTGTTGATGGTGTGGAATCATCAATCAGGGAAGATGATGGTGTTGATGGTGTGGAATCATCAATCAGGGAAGATGATGGTGTTGATGGTGTGGAATCATCAATCAGGGAAGATGATGGTGTTGATGGTGTGGAATCATCAATCAGGGAAGATGATGGTGTTGATGGTGTGGAATCATCAATCAGGGAAGATGATGGTGTTGATGGTGTGGAATCATCAATCAGGGAAGATGATGGTGTTGATGGTGTGGAATCATCAATCAGGGAAGATGATGGTGTTGATGGTGTGGAATCATCAATCAGGGAAGATGATGGTGTTGATGGTGTGGAATCATCAATCAGGGAAGATGATGGTGTTGATGGTGTGGAATCATCAATCAGGGAAGATGATGGTGTGGAATCATCAATCAGGGAAGATGGTGATGGTGTGGAATCATCAGGGGAAGATGATGGTGTTGATGGTGTGGAATCATCAATCAGGGAAGATGATGGTGTTGATGGTGTGGAATCATCAATCAGGGAAGATGATGGTGTTGATGGTGTGGAATCATCAATCATGGAAGATGATGGTGTTGATGGTGTGGAATCATCAATCAGGGAAGATGGTGATGTTGATGGTGTGGAATCATCAGTCAGGGAAGATGATGGTGTTGATGGTGTGGAATCATCAGTCAGGGAAGATGATGGTGTTGATGGTGTGGAATCATCAATCAGGGAAGATGATGGTGTTGATGGTGTGGAATCATCAATCAGGGAAGATGATGGTGTTGATGGTGTGGAATCATCAATCAGGGAAGATGATGGTGTTGATGGTGTGGAATCATCAATCAGGGAAGATGATGGTGTTGATGGTGTGGAATCATCAATCAGGGAAGATGATGGTGTTGATGGTGTGGAATCATCAATCAGGGAAGATGATGGTGTTGATGGTGTGGAATCATCAATCAGGGAAGATGATGGTGTTGATGGTGTGGAATCATCAATCAGGGAAGATGATGGTGTTGATGGTGTGGAATCATCAATCAGGGAAGATGATGGTGTTGATGGTGTGGAATCATCAATCAGGGAAGATGGTGGTGTTGATGGTGTGGAATCATCAATCAGGGAAGATGGTGGTGTTGATGGTGTGGAATCATCAATCAGGGAAGATGGTGGTGTTGATGGTGTGGAATCATCAATCAGGGAAGATGATGGTGTTGATGGTGTGGAATCATCAATCAGGGAAGATGATGGTGTTGATGGTGTGGAATCATCAATCAGGGAAGATGATGGTGTTGATGGTGTGGAATCATCAATCAGGGAAGATGGTGATGTTGATGGTGTGGAATCATCAATCAGGGAAGATGATGGTGTTGATGGTGTGGAATCATCAATCAGGGAAGATGGTGGTGTTGATGGTGTGGAATCATCAATCAGGGAAGATGGTGGTGTTGATGGTGTGGAATCATCAATCAGGGAAGATGGTGGTGTTGATGGTGTGGAATCATCAATCAGGGAAGATGGTGGTGTTGATGGTGTGGAATCATCAATCAGGGAAGATGGTGGTGTTGATGGTGTGGAATCATCAATCAGGGAAGATGGTGGTGTTGATGGTGTGGAATCATCAATCAGGGAAGATGATGGTGTTGATGGTGTGGAATCATCAATCAGGGAAGATGATGGTGTTGATGGTGTGGAATCATCAATCAGGGAAGATGATGGTGTTGATGGTGTGGAATCATCAATCAGGGAAGATGGTGGTGTTGATGGTGTGGAATCATCAATCAGGGAAGATGATGGTGTTGATGGTGTGGAATCATCAGTCAGGGAAGATGGTGGTGTTGATGGTGTGGAATCATCAGTCAGGGAAGATGGTGGTGTTGATGGTGTGGAATCATCAGTCAGGGAAGATGGTGGTGTTGATGGTGTGGAATCATCAGTCAGGGAAGATGGTGGTGTTGATGGTGTGGAATCATCAGTCAGGGAAGATGGTGGTGTTGATGGTGTGGAATCATCAATCAGGGAAGATGATGGTGTTGATGGTGTGGAATCATCAGTCAGGGAAGATGATGGTGTTGATGGTGTGGAATCATCAGTCAGGGAAGATGATGGTGTTGATGGTGTGGAATCATCAATCAGGGAAGATGATGGTGTTGATGGTGTGGAATCATCAATCAGGGAAGATGATGGTGTTGATGGTGTGGAATCATCAATCAGGGAAGATGATGGTGTTGATGGTGTGGAATCATCAGTCAGGGAAGATGATGGTGTTGATGGTGTGGAATCATCAATCAGGGAAGATGATGGTGTTGATGGTGTGGAATCATCAATCAGGGAAGATGATGGTGTTGATGGTGTGGAATCATCAATCAGGGAAGATGATGGTGTTGATGGTGTGGAATCATCAGTCAGGGAAGATGATGGTGTTGATGGTGTGGAATCATCAATCAGGGAAGATGATGGTGTTGATGGTGTGGAATCATCAGTCAGGGAAGATGATGGTGTTGATGGTGTGGAATCATCAATCAGGGAAGATGATGGTGTTGATGGTGTGGAATCATCAATCAGGGAAGATGATGGTGTTGATGGTGTGGAATCATCAGTCAGGGAAGATGATGGTGTTGATGGTGTGGAATCATCAATCAGGGAAGATGATGGTGTTGATGGTGTGGAATCATCAATCAGGGAAGATGATGGTGTTGATGGTGTGGAATCATCAATCAGGGAAGATGATGGTGTTGATGGTGTGGAATCATCAATCAGGGAAGATGATGGTGTTGATGGTGTGGAATCATCAATCAGGGAAGATGATGGTGTTGATGGTGTGGAATCATCAGTCAGGGAAGATGATGGTGTTGATGGTGTGGAATCATCAATCAGGGAAGATGATGGTGTTGATGGTGTGGAATCATCAATCAGGGAAGATGATGGTGTTGATGGTGTGGAATCATCAATCAGGGAAGATGATGGTGTTGATGGTGTGGAATCATCAGTCAGGGAAGATGATGGTGATGATGGTGTGGAATCATCAATCAGGGAAGATGATGGTGTTGATGGTGTGGAATCATCAATCAGGGAAGATGATGGTGTTGATGGTGTGGAATCATCAATCAGGGAAGATGGTGGTGTTGATGGTGTGGAATCATCAATCAGGGAAGATGATGGTGTTGATGGTGTGGAATCATCAATCAGGGAAGATGATGGTGTTGATGGTGTGGAATCATCAGTCAGGGAAGATGGTGGTGTTGATGGTGTGGAATCATCAATCAGGGAAGATGGTGGTGTTGATGGTGTGGAATCATCAATCAGGGAAGATGATGGTGTTGATGGTGTGGAATCATCAATCAGGGAAGATGATGGTGTTGATGGTGTGGAATCATCAATCAGGGAAGATGATGGTGTTGATGGTGTGGAATCATCAGTCAGGGAAGATGATGGTGTTGATGGTGTGGAATCATCAATCAGGGAAGATGATGGTGTTGATGGTGTGGAATCATCAATCAGGGAAGATGATGGTGTTGATGGTGTGGAATCATCAGTCAGGGAAGATGGTGGTGTTGATGGTGTGGAATCATCAATCAGGGAAGATGATGGTGTTGATGGTGTGGAATCATCAGTCAGGGAAGATGATGGTGTTGATGGTGTGGAATCATCAATCAGGGAAGATGGTGGTGTTGATGGTGTGGAATCATCAATCAGGGAAGATGGTGGTGTTGATGGTGTGGAATCATCAATCAGGGAAGATGGTGGTGTTGATGGTGTGGAATCATCAATCAGGGAAGATGGTGGTGTTTATGCTTGACTTCATCTACGTTTGTCAAGTTTTTTCTACAGTGGACTTACAGCTACACTGATTTGGGTGATTAGCGAGTGTTTGTACCTAACAGGGTGGTTGGTGGTTTACCTGGAGTTTACCTGGAGAGGGTTTCGGGGGTCAACGCCCCCGTGGTCCGGTTTGAGACCAGGCCTCATGGTGGGTCAGGGTCTGATCAACTAGGCTGTTACTGCTGGCCGCACGCAAGCTGACGTACGAACCACAGCACGGTTGGTCAGATGCTGACTTGAGGTGCCTGTCCAGTGCCTTCTTGAAGACAGTCAGGGGTCTATTGGTAATCCCTCTTATGTATGCTCGGAGGCAAATGAACAGTCTTGGGCCCCGGACATGTATTGTGTTGTCTCTCAGTGTACTCGTGGCGCCCCTGCTTTTCATCGGGGGAATGTTGCATCTCCTGCCGAGTCTTTGCTTTCATATGGAGTGATTTTCGTGTACAGGTTTGGTACCAATCCCTCCAGGACCTTCGAGGTGTAAATTATCATGTATCTCTCTCGCCTGCGCTCCAGGGAATACAGATCAAGGACCTTCAACCGTTCCCAGTAGTTTAGGTGTCTTATCGCACTTATGTATGCCGTATATGTGTGCGTATATGTTTTAAATATTATTATTATTATTATTATTATTATTATTATTATTATTATTATTATTATTATTATTATTATTATTATTATTATTACTACTGGTGTCCCGTTGCTTTTGTTGGTAGCGCACTCAGGTCACACTTTGAGTGTCTGTGTTTCCTTAAGACACCTGCTGTCCCTGTTCAC
>NC_091358.1:19287185-19324685 GCF_038502225.1 Cherax quadricarinatus | reverse complement strand
ATGATTTAAAATTGTATTTAGATGCTTTAGGTAATAGATATGATTCATACAAATTATATTACAACAAATATGAAGGAGATTTGTTAGTAAACTGTGTAGATGAGACTGAAGTAGATCTTATGATTAATCAGTATTATGAATTAGAGGAAAAGATTCTTTCATGTAAAAGTCAGGCCTTGAATAAATTAAAATGTGTGAACCAGGCAGTTAATCAGTCTGCTCCAACAAATAAGATGTCTTTGCCCAAACTCCCAGAATTATGTTTACCTATATTTAATCCTGGTGAAAATTGGGAGGAATTTTGGTCAATTTTTAAAGCAGCTGTGCATGACAGGAGTGACCTAGCCTGTGTAACTAAATTATTTTACCTCAAAGGACAGGTAAGAGGAGATGCTCACATACTCATACAAGCCTTTCCCAATGTAGATGACTCTTACAAGGAAGCAGTTGACTTGTTGAAGGTAACTTATGGTAATATAGAACAAAGTAGGTTGGATCTAGTGAATATCATTGTTAATTTAAAATCTCCAGATCACACTTACAAAGGTTTACAGCAGTTTAGAGTTAAACTGGAGAGCACTCTCAAAACTTTAAGTAATAAATATAATCTGAAGGAATCAGACTGGTTATTGAGTGCCATGGTACAGAATAAATTAAACTATAAAGCCCTTGAATGACTCTCGAACAACTATCACAAGGGTTATTTTAGTCTGGAGGAAATAAGACTAGGTCTACAAAAATTAATTGTTCAGTTGCAGACCAGCCAACTAACTCATTTTAAAGATGCAACACATAATAACTCCGAGGTATCTATCAAGTTTCACAAAGGGAAAAATTATCCCAATGGTAATAATCAAATTTCATTTCCTAAAAATAGTTGCATAGGTGCATATCAAGTAGCAGGAATCAGAAATAATGATTCTCCACAAAGTAAGAAGAATAAGTACCCTCCTATGAGTATCCCAGTTAATAGGAAACCAGTCAAAGAAAAGAGAGATTGTCTCCTCTGCCAGGGTACTCATTTTTCTAAGAATTGCATTACATACAATTCATGGAATGACAAAGTTGAAAGATTGGAGGAACTTGACAGATGTATCAGGTGTTTAGGTAATCACAATGTAAAGGACTGTTATGCCAAATTAAACTTCTGTTATCAATGCCACAAAGGAAGACACCATATAGTCATGTGTAAGGGTCTATATGATAATGTTGATAATAATGATAATGTTGACAATCCTGACACAACAGTAGCTAATGTAAAAATTGCTGCTAATGTTAATAATGATGGTTTTACTGAAGTAGCCTTACCTGTGTTACAGGTAAAAATTGATGATAAAAGGCATAAATAAAAAAATGTAAATGCATTATTGGACCAGGGATCCCAGCGTGCGTTCATAAAACGTAACTGTCTTGATGGTATGAAAGTACAGATGGGAGATCCCACAACTTTAAAATTATCTGGTTTTCTCTCGGATAAAAGGTCTCAATTGTATGACACTGTTTATGTAACTGTCAGGTTGGGCAATGAGAAAAAACGTGTTAATGCAGTAATTGTAGATAGACTTCCAGAGAAAATAACTACAGTAGGGCTTAGTAAAGCTACAGAGAGACTTTCACATAATGTAAATTTAGCACCTTCAGATGTAAGTGATGATTCTGTAGGCCCAATAAATATTTTGATAGGTAGTGACTATTATGCCTCCTTTGTAAAGGGTATTGTAAATAAATGTGGTGGCACCCTTTTGAAGACTGCAGGAGGCCATGTAATGTATGGTAGGATTTCTCGTAATAATAATTCATGACTAGAGGAAACTACAAATACCATAACTGTGTGTCTTACTCATGAAATCGTACCCCAGTATAATTCTTCCATAGAGGATGGTGTTGAGCCAGTGCATAAATTGTGGGAATTAGACAGCATTGGAATAAATGTAAATGAAGAAAGTCCAGACGATTCTTTTACTCAGGAGCAATACCTGAGAGATGTAAAATTTGAATCTGGACAATACTGGGTGCGACTTCCGTAGAGACTGAACCATCCAGAATTGCCCACTAATTACAGAATGGCATATGAACAGTTAAAGGCTCAGCTCCGCGAACTGAGTAAGGCACCAGAATTATTAACTGCCTATAATGATATAATTGCTGAGCAGTTAATTAATAAATTTATAGAAGAGGTACCTCCTGAGCAAGCCAAAATTTATGGTCACTATTTGCCACATCACGGAGCGAAGAAGGATTCTAAGACCACTCCTTTGAGGATTGTGTTTAATTGTAGTGCCAGGAGTAACAAAAATGTACCTAGTTTAAATGACTGATGACAGGTCCGTCATTGACGGAAAAATTAGGAGATATCTTATTAAATTTCAGAGTGAAGCATTATGCCTTTCCGGCTGACATAAGTAAAGCTTTCCTAAGAGTGGGTTTACAAGAGGCTGACCGGTATTGTACCCGCTTCTTATGGCCTGAGAATCCTAGTGACCCACTTAGCCCTCTGAAAACCTTTCGCTTTAGGAGCGTATTATTTGGTGCTACATCCAGTCTGTTCCTACTTCAAGCGACGATAAATGCACACCTTAAACGTACGGAAAGTCCATTGAGTAAAGTAATGAGCAAACAATTTTATGTGGACAATTTCCTGGGTGTGACGTCAACTGAAGAGGAACTGTTAATGACTTATGGAGAGGCTAATAAAATAATGCAAAGCGCAAATATGCCTCTGAGGGAATGGAATAGTAATTCGTCCAAATTAAAGGACAAAATAAGTAAAAATTACCCTGGAGATGAAGTGCCAAAATGTAGTAATGTACTGGGTTTAAATTGGGATACTGAGAGAGATTTGTTAATGTTAAAACCTAATAATTACAGTATTCCCAATAAATTAACTAAGAGAGTTTTGCTTGCTGAAGTTTCCAAATGTTTTGATGCACTAGGTTTAGTGTCACCCCTTACTATAAGAGGGAAATTATTAATTCAGGAAGCATGGAAACTTAAATGTGCTTGGGATGAAATTCTACCTGAGGAATTCATTAACAGGTGGGATGAATTAATTGGTGATTATGAAAAAATTCCAATGTTGGAGTTCCCACGCCAGGTGGTTAATCCAAATGGGAAAAATGTACTCCACATTTTTTGTGATGCTTCAAAATTGGCATATGGAGCAGTTGCTTATCTTCAATGTAATAGTGTTATTTCTCTTGTTATGTCTAAGGCTAAAGTGTCTCCAATTAAATCACGTACCTTGCCTCAGTTGGAATTAACAGCCATTTATGTAGGTATCAAACTAGCTAATTATATAAGAAATAAGTTGCATGAGATAAATATTAGCGACACTGTAATTTGGTCTGATAATGAGGTATCCTTACAATGGATTCGTAATGGAAACAGTAAAATTGTGTACGTACAAAACAGAGTCGCTGAAATTAATCAGATGCAAGAGAAGTATAATAGTTTGGGTCAGCATATGTTAACATTTAATCATATGCCTGGGGAGGAGAATCCAGCTGATTTCTTGTCTCGAGGTTTACCTTGTGCTATACTTGTAAATGCTGTATCATGGTTTAAAGGACCGAGCTGGTTGGTAAATAAAGCTAATTGGCCTGTACAAAAGGCGTATATTGCTCCTGTTGAAATTATTGTGACCACCGCTCCAATAGTTTGTCCTCCCTTAGCCATTGATATAAATAGGTATTCTTCTTTACCCAAACTAATCAATGTAACAAAGTTGGTGTTTAAATTTCTAAACAAGATGAATATTTCATTTAAGTTTTCACATCCTCTTGAATATTGGATAAAGAGGGTACAGGAGGAAATTTATGGAAATGAGATTAAATTGATGATGGAAAGAAAAATTGTGAAAGGTTCCATAATAGAGAAATTGGGACTGTATTTAGAGAACAATGTAATTAGGTGCAGAGATAGGTTACAAAATGCTGAATTGGCTGATTATGCTAAACACCCTATCTTACTGCCCAAAACTCATCATCTAACATATTTAATTGTGCTAAATGCCCATAAAAATGTAATGAATTGTATTAGGGAAACTTTCTGGATTCCACAAGGACGGCAAAGTGTAAAAAGTGTGATTAAATCTTGTGTAATATGTCGCCGTGTGGATGCCAGATCCTATATGTACCCAGGTCCTCCACCATTGCCAAAGGAGCATGTACAATTAGTGAAACCATTTGATGTAACAGGTGTAGACTATAGTGGTCCAATAATTTTAACAGGTACTTCAAATGGTGTTCCACTGAAAGTGTATGTTTGTTTGTTCACCTGTACTGCTACTAGGGCAGTTCATTTAGAAGTGGCACAGGACTTGTCTGCAGAACAGTTTATGCAGCTGGTTCGAAAATTTGCAGCTAGGAGTTCCTGTCCGAGATTGATGATTTTGGATAATGCCACAAATTTTATAGCAGGTGCTCAACATTTGATAGAATTAAATAATAGTAACGATGTTCAATCTCTGTTAACCCAGCGAGGGTGTACCTGGAAATTTATTACTCCTAGAGCCCCTTAGCAGGGGGAGCTGTATGAGGTGAAGAGGTGTCTCCGTAAAGTGCTACACTAGAAGAGAATTAATTTGGAAAAATTCCGTGCAGTGTTAGTGGAGGCGGAGAATCGTATAAATAATAGGCCTCTCTCGTACAAGAGTGATACACATGATGCAGATGTATCAACACCTTCTCACCTAATATGTGGAAGGAAATTGGAAGCTGCCCCTGTCTATAGAGATAATCCGGAAGAAAGTGATGAAGATTACAATGATGCGGCAGTGCTGTGTAATAAATTTAAAATGTTAAATAAAGTAATTGATCATTGGTCTAATGTGTGGCATAAGGAAAATCTTCTTACACTATGTGAACACTTTTATGGTGCGACAGAGGCAGTAAATCGACAGACCATTCAACCAGGTGACATTGTGTTAATTGACACTGAACAACATCGAGCATTGTGGCCTCTGGGCAAAGTAATGACATTGTACCCAGATGCACAAGGTGTTGTCAGGAATGTCAAAGTGTTGTGTCGTGGCCAGGAAAGCTTACACACTTAATAAATTGATTCCCTTGGAATTAGGTGTTCAATCAAACGTAAATGAAAATCTGAGGGAAAGTGACACAAGTGATATGGAAGATAACGCAGACCAAGTGATGCCGGAAGATGAAATCGTAGTAAGACCTACTAGGAGAACAGCCACTTAAGCCAGAACTGGCTGGAATCGTCTCCTAAAGGAAGGAGTAATTTGAGTCGTTTAGCAACGAACTCCGGCTGGCTGCAGTGTGGAAAATACTGTATATTTTCCGGAAATATGGTAATTTATATGTAAATAGATGGCCATAGTGTATTTAAAAGAATTATGTTATGGAAAATGGGAAACTGGACCTGCGCCTGCGCAGACAGGAAGAGTTGCCATTTTGTTTGAATTTGGATTAGAAACGTTGGTGTAATGGGAAGAATTTTTCGTGCTCTTGAGGTTAAAATTGGGCTGACACCTCTCATATAGGAAACGAAATTGTTGGATGTGCATTCCTGCATAACTTGAGATATCCGACGACTGGACAAGACAGCTCCAGGAACCTCAGATAAGTCTTATGTAGTAACCTGGCCAGTGTTATTTTCATAAATAGACAGTGAGGTTTTCTGAGTATGATACACATTAATCTCCAGTTAAATTGGTGAGTGATTTTTAAGATATTCTCCTTTTGTTATGTAATTGTGTTTACATATAATCATTCTTTAATTTAATATACAGTCCACAAATTTATATATTTACCAGCATTCCTGGTGATGTATATTTCATTTAATTAATAGGTCCAGAGCAACTTGTGGATATGACAGTGGTAGGTATCGAAGGGGGACATTTTTTGCGACCTAGGTGTCCCAAATTCGTACTTGTCTAACTGATAAATAATAATTATCTATGTTCATTTACTGTTATGTATATAATGATACATTCAACTAAATGAAATTTTCCACAGATATATTTAACTTGACACAGTTCATTATGATGGTTAATAGATCTGCTAGTTCGTATCTATACTGCTCTGGTTTTTTAAAGCTAGTTTCCTAGTTCCTTTCTGATAATGTTTCGTAAACTTTTGCTCACGTAAAGAAAATTATCTTCAGCCTTCTCATTATTAATTTGTTTATTTAATGTAACATCTAAGAGATCTTGGCAACCCAAGATCTCTCATATCTCATACTTGGCTCATAATTAAGCTAACTCTTCACCTCACTGTGCTCACTGATACATAATATACTGAACTCCCTCACCAGGTTCAATTTTTGGTGTGATTTGATAAAGGTCACTGAGTCTGCGAAAGGTCGTTGGTAAAGGGTCGCTTTATACAGAATTTGTGTCTTTTACTGTTGTGACTGTATGGTATTTCCATCCATCGTCACTGTCTACTTGAGACGCTATTCTAATTTCTACATTTTCTTGCATTTTACATATATAAAAAGCTCTGAAAAATTAATCAAATACTGAGTCTTTGTCTTCTTTGTTGATATCATCAATCAGTGTCGTACACTAACTCAGCAGTTTATATTTCATATAAGCCTTATTATCCTATTTTCAAGGAGTTACTGATTGTTCATTCAAGGTGGTTTAGTTGTCTTGTTATCCCTCTGTCGTATATGTGTATCAATAGTTTTTTTAGTATTTACAACTGTATATTTGAATTTCTTCTACTTTGACCATATCTAATAAATAAAAACAGTTTATTTATCAAAGGCAGCTGCTGGGTAGTTTGGGACTGTGGAAGTATTAATGTAGGAGTCACAGCAGATAATTAATTTGAATCACATAATGTTGTGGTCACTGCTAGGAAATGTTTTCCCGGCCTACCCGGATTCTTTCAGGTCTCTAGTCCTACATAATGTATATTTACCTGCTTGCTTCGTGATCTCTCTTACGTGGAAACATAAACACATACGCAGTTTAATGTGATCCTTTATTGACAACGTTTCGCCCACACAGTGGGCTTTTTCAAGTCACAAACAGATCTACCTGGGGTGGAAGGTACGGGAGTATTTATAGTCAGGTTCAGAATGTTGAGGTCAGGTGGAGAATGCTGCATCTGATGATCTACCGGGTGGGGTTATAGAGTCTTGGGTAGCTTGGCAGGGGTATTGGACAAGTTGTGAGTAGACCTTCTGCAGTGTTCTATGTTCTTATGTGGGATAGCAATGAAGAAGTTTCTTGGCGAGTGGTTCAGCTATGTTATAGAAGCCGTTGTTCTGGTTGAAATTGTTGGTTATAGAGATAAGGACTCGCTGCATTCTGAGGAACTCAGAACAAGGGAAGAAACTTCTGCACACCATACCCAGCAACCCTGACCTGCCAGAATGTACGGCCTACCAAAAACTCACAAGCCTGGTATCCCACTGAGGCCCATATCTTCGGGAATAGGCAGTGCTCCCCACCAACTCTCAGGAATTCTCTCAAAACACCTCTCCAAACTCTTGGGCACTATCAGTCCAGCACATCTCAAACACTCGGGTGATCTTCTCAATCGCATTCGCAACATCAACATCAGGAACAAGAAACTCTCCAGCCTTGACGTAACTTCCCTATTCACCAAAGTACCTCCTCCACAAGCCATCGATCTCCTGCGCAGAAAAATTGACGCTTCACTTGATCTTCCTATTCCAGCCAGCGATTTCATCGACCTCGTTGAACTATGTGTCGGCATTACGTGTTTCTCTTTCGAAAATCACCTCTTTCAACAGATTTTTGGTCTACCCATGGGCTCGCCACTCAGTGCCGTCCTGGCGAACTTATACATGGAACATCTGGAAGCCGAGCGTTTCTCCACCATTATGTTGACGACATTCTCCTCATAACTCCCAGGCGCTTCAACGTTCAAGCTCTCCAAGACAAGCTCAACCAGGTCGAGCCCTCAATCCAGTTCACACTTGAAGAAGAAGTCGACAACACTCTTCCTTTCCTTGATGTTCTTCTCTGCAAAACTGACCATGAACTTCGTTTTAAAGTCTATCGAAAGCCAACCAACCAAAACGATCTTCTCCACTTCTACTCTCACCACGACACCAAAACTTAACGTGGTGTAATTATAGGCTTCTTCCTGCGCGCACTCAGAATCTGCAGCAATGAGTTCCTTGAGAAAGAATGCACTATAATTGAACAAGTATTTTCTAAACTCCACTATCCTCGTCACTTCATCAGAGACTGCAGACGGCGGGCATTAATTAACACACCCAGAGAAGACACTGCAGAGTAGAGATACATAGTCCTCCCCACCAACTCCATTGCCAGACGTGTTTCCAACATCTTTTCCAATACATCATTCCAAGTATCTACCTCCACAACCACGACCATCAAGGACATCACCAGTAGTAGACAGGACAAGCTTCCATCCTCTGCAGGGGTATACATAATCCCTTGTAATGACTGCAACAAATTACACGTGGGCGAAACATTAAGAGACCTCCAAACACGTATTTCAGAACACCAATATGCAAGCAGGACTGACGATACAAGGAATGCCTGTGTACAACATCGCAATTCACACAACCATTTAATTAACTACAGAAACTCAAGACTTATCGCCACAGAAGACAACACTCAATACCGAAGAATCCTGGAATCATCGTTTATCTCTATAACCAACAATTTCAACCAGAACAACGGCTTCTATAACATAGCTGAACCACTAGCCAAGAAACTTCTTCATCGCTATCCCACATGAGAACATAGAACACTGCAGAAGGTCTACTCACAACTTGTCCAATACCCCTGCCTAGCTACCCAAGACTCTATAACCCCACCCGGTAGATCATCAGGTGCAGCATTCTCCACCTGTCCTCAACATTCTGAACCTGACTATAAATACTCCCGTACCTTCCACCCCAGGTAGATCTGTGTGTGAAAGTTAAGACACATGTGCAACATCTGGATATCTTTATTGTAGTAGACGTTTCGCCATCCAGTGGCTTTATGATAAAGCCACTGGATGGCGAAACGTCTACTACAATAAAGATATCCAGATGTTGCACATGTGTCTTAACTTTCATATTGTCGGTATTTTATACCTTTCTTGCACAGATCTGTGTGTAACATGAAAAAGCCCACTGTGTGGGCGAAACGTTGTCAATAAAGGATCACATTAAACTACATATGTGTTTATGTTTCCATTGTGTCGGTATTTTATACCATTTATTTTCATCTCTCTTACGTATATTCTAATTTTTTAATAACTTAAACCCCCACCTATAATTGATGTATTATGATTCATTATGGGTTTAATGAATCATAATATATCAATTATGTAAAGTACAATTAAAATTATCTTACCAAAGTGTCATATTTCAACATATTAAGAGTCACATGCTTCAGTATCTTGACCATGACTCACGAAATCGTAATGACAAGATTGAAAACAAACCATACCACGGTCGGGGTTAGAACCCGCGATCAGTGGCTAACGCGTCGGTCTGGAGTTTTATGACTCTCTGATCGCGGGTTCTAACCCCACCCATGGTATTATTTCATCTTGACAATATTTGTCAGTATATGTGATAGAAATATATCAGCAATGAATTTAGGCAAATTTACACTCATGAGACGTTCTGAAATTTATCGTAAGCCAGGAATTTTATAACGCTTCTGGCGAGTTAAATATGTCCCAAAATAATATTCAGAAGGTTGTACATACGTCTATTATATACTATATGTGAAAACATCACATAGAATACGTGAGGATGCATTGTGCCAGGAAGCATTCAAATCCGCATATTTATTACCAGTAGCGTAAAAATATATTGCAATACGGCCGCTTTTACCCTCGCCAGGAGAGTCCAAATTGCAGGAATATTTTCAGCACTATTTTAGACAAACAAAAATTGGACACTGGTTCTATTTACATTGTGGTCATTCTCTGGTTCTTCTTATAGTATATAAAAAATTCTAAAAAATATTTTATCTTCATTTAATTAGTTGTGTAAATGTATCTTGCGTTCCTTCTTTCTTGTTAGTTAGTTAGTTAATTGATCAGTCACTTGGTTAGAAATTTGTTAGATAATTAGATGATTATTTTAATTGACTGTTTTTTTATTTTTATTATTATTGGTTTTATTTATTATTTATTTGTTATTTATTTCTTGTTAATTTAGTTATTTAATTAGTTTGTTAATTGATTAGTTGACTGGTTTGTTATTAATTTAATTCGTTGGTTAATTTGTTTTCAGGTCATTTATTTAAATTATTGGTTTGTTTTCTTGCTTTCTTGCTTCCTTTCTTTCCTGTATGCTTGCTTGCTTGCTTTCCTTCCTGCTTGCTTAGTTGTTTACTTCCTTGCTTTCCTTCTTGCTTGCTTGCTTTCTTTCCTGCTTGCTTAGATGCTTACTTCCTTGCTTTCCTTCTTGCTTGATTGCTTTCCTTCTTGTTTGCTTAGATGCTTACTTCCTTGCTTTCCTTCTTGCTTGCTTGCTTTCCTTCCTGCTTGCTTAGTTGCTTACTTCCTTGCTTTCCTTCTTGCTTGCTTGCTTTCCTTCCTGCTTGCTTAGTTGTTTGCTTCCTTGCTTTCCTTCTTGCTTCCCTGCTTTCCTTCTTGTTTGCTTGCTTTCCTTCCTGCTTGCTTAGTTGCTTACTTCCTTGCTTTCCTTCTTGGTTGCTTGCTTTCCTTCCTGTTTGCTTAGTTCCTTACTTCCTTGCTTTCCTTCCTGCTTGCTTGTTTGCTTGTTTGTCTCTTAGTGAGTTAATGAATTATTTTGGATAATAACAATGTGTTATTTTGTTATATAACTTCACAGAAACATTAAATTTATTTAACTAATAATAAAGTACTGCAAGATAAGGGATTCACTTATAATTAATAATTCATTACCGTAAATAAAGTTATGGAGCCTTTAATTAATGTATATTACTTTTAAACTTGACTAACCTTTAATGATAATTTACCGACAAAGAATAATTCCGATGCCTCCGTAAATGTAATGTCGCTAGATTATTTTGTATTAATTTTGGAAGAATTACCGATAATATGTTTGGTAAAAGGACACAAGTGCAGCTAATGTGGCATTTTATTGTTATATTATTTGTCACATTTGTATATGAAAAATGGGAAACACAACTAATTTAGCAATAGAGTTGTGGATTAGCAATAGAGTTGTGGTAATGTGATAAAGCTTACTTGGAATACATTTATGGAACTTGTGGGTGAATCCTCTTCCCCCCCACCTTTTTTTTTCTATTTCTCGCGTTTCATGAAATTTATTCAGAATTGCTCGTCCTATTTCTTCAAATGTATTTAGGCTTCCATGGGAGGACAGGTATGTCCAGGTAGTAACTTGGAAGTGCTTCATGTAATGGATTTTGCATTTATACCTCACTATTTGGTTTTGCTTAGAGAGAAGGGCATAATCTTTCTCATCAATAATTTATCTGGTAAAACATTAAAGTTCCGAAGTGGTGAGAAGTTAACTGATGCTCAAGTTATTGATAAAAATCATATTGGTTAGCCGTTCCATCCTGTTGTCCTACGATCCCCATATCGGTGCTCCTAATGTTATTGATGCTGTTGTTCTTCTGTCTTGTTCCTCGGGCCAGAGTGAAGCTTCAGCACGTTTAATCATAATGATCTTACAGCAGTTAGATAAGAGAGCAATAAGGGAAAATTTTAAAACTCTTCACAATGGTCTTCTCTGCAGATAGAGACGATATTAGGCTATGCTGACCCAAAACAACTCTCTTGTTCTGCTTATTGTACTGCGTTAAAGTTAAAAGAAAATCATCAGGAAGAAGTGTCAAATAGTGTAGAAAGAGAACGCATCTGAACTAGGCTCGTCTGCATGGCTTTCACCTGCAGAAGTAGTTAAGACACTGAACCATATAGACCTCTTCTGTGTGGATAATTGGAAAGTCTATGAAGATCACCACTGCAGGTAGTTACCCAGTACCTATAATGCAGTAAATTTTATTAATTTTATTGTTAGATGTGCTTATTGTGCTATCCCGATAGCAAAGTAAGACATTTTCAATTGAAAAGGATGTGGCATGCTAAGAGTATGTTACAATTTATTCGGTGTATGTCACACTCCCTTGTAGGCTGCCTCCCAACCTGCAAACTGGGTGCTAAGAATTTAACGATAAACAGGGTAACCCTCGTTTTAAATTAGTACCTTGGTTCATTGGCCAATCACCTCCAAGTCAGCAAAATCTGAAGCAACGAAGTTTATTCAGGTATACACAAATACAGTTACATAGATTATCATACATAGCAGCATATGTGTAGAGAACCTGGGATAACCCAAAAAAAGTCAGACAGTGACTTATTTCCATTGGGGTGCTTTTAATACCTTATTATTATACTATAAAGGAGATAATATTTTATTATTATACTATGAAGGAGATATACTAGGAATAAGGTAAACTGGGTTAATTATATTTACATGTGTGTTAGTTAAAAAAAAATAAATCATTCTCTTCCCTTTCTCTCGCTACATTCATTAGGTACTTTTTGGCACTCTTCTTGAACTGGTTCATGCTATGACTGGCTTTGACATGTGCAGGAAGTCTGTTCCATTCCTGTATTGCTGTAGAAAATTGGCAGCAAGATATTCTGGACACTGAACAATTTTATAAACAGGATTTAGCTTCAGTTGTTTTACTCTGTCTTCAACATTAAGCATATCCAATTGTTGTAATTCATCCTGGCCTACATGTTCTCTTGGACCGAGGTCCATGACCCAGGTCCGGAACTCAGGTCCAGGACCCAGGCCCAGGATGAATCTTACAATTTTGTTCTGGGTGATTTGCAGTCTATCTTTCAGCTTTTTTTTTTTTTTTTTTTTTTTTTTTTTGGTCAAAGCAGAGTACCATGAAGAGCAAGCGTAATCCATATGGCATTGTATCTAGACATAGGGTCCTGCGAGCCTCAGTAGGTAGACACTGTGCTTGTCTATACAGGAACTTCAGTCTGGCATTCGCTTTCTTTACTACACTGTTCCCTATCAATTCTCCTGACATGCATGGGTCAAAGGGGATTCCCAGATATTTTACTGATGAAACCAAAGTGATGGGCTCCCCATTACACTGGACATTAAAATTATTTACCCTTCTCAGTTTATGTTTCCTGCTGAAGAGAATGGCTTCAGTTTTCCCGAGGTGTAATGATAGTTTGTTGTCTACTAACCATTTGCTGCTGGACTCCAGTTCCAGTGTTAATACATTAGCTATATCTTGTGGGACTTTACCTGACACTAACAGAGCACTGTCATCTGCATACAGTAGGAGTTTACACTTGACACTGATAGGCATGTCATTGACATAACATAATAATAAGGGACCCAGAATGCTACCCTGGGGACCTCCACATGCTATCGGCAGGGGTTCTGATTCTGTTTTGTTGATTTTGACAGTTTGTTTCCTGTTGCTAAGGTAGGACTTAAACCAGTCTACGGAATCTATACTGAAAGCTTGAAGTTTATTACATAATATATTGTGGTTGACAGTATCGAAGGCCTTTTGCAAGTCTGAGGTTACAATTCCTATGAGGTTCCCTATCGACTTTTCATTTCTCAAATAATCCATCAGATTAATTAGGGAGGTGTCGGTTGAGTAAAATCTTCTAAAGCCTGACTGGTAACTATGGACACTGTTGTCATTAAGATACTTAACTACTTTACAGTACACCGCCCTCTTTAGAATTTCGGATATCACAGGCCTATAGTTGCTGACATCAGACCTATTTTTCATGAAGATAGCAGTAACTCTGGCCTCCTTGTACCCCTCTGGTACTGTATTAGTGATGATGAACAAATTTATTATATGAGCAATGGGGATTGACAATTCATAGGCACCATCTTTTAGGAACTTAGACGGGATGTTATCTGGGCCAGTGTTCTTAGTTGGATTTAACCTGTTTAGTTCCTTTTACACTTGCCTGAGCTGCTGGTTGATACGGCGCACTCTCTCTGGCTTCTGCTTTTGCAATCTTTTGTCACCATGTGGTACACTTATTATTCAACCTCTGTACATAGTGTACATGTATATATCTGGCAAATTATATATGGTGAAAGAAATACAGGTTATATACTATTGCTGAGTTTGTTCCACTTTGAAACCAATTACTACCAAGTCGCAGGCTATACTATACCAGTGTTCGTAATAGAGGATGACTTTCAGTTTCACAACGGTCCTGAGTTGCTTCCAGGAAATTATCAACTTCTTTTTTTTATTCCTGTGTTAGGGAACACATTTTCTTGCACATCGTTGCACTGATTTATGTTTTCTTTCATCTAGTTTAGTTTCTCCTCTGACGGGTGAATATGTTGTTCCAATGGCTGATGATTTCGTCGTTTTAATCATTGGTATGAAGGTAGTAGGTTGGTAGACAGCAGCCGCCCAGGGAGGTACTACCGTCCTGCCAAGTGAGTGTAAAACGAAAGCCTGTAATTGTTTTACATGATGGTAGGATTGCTGGTGTCTTTTTTTCTGTCTCATAAACATGCAAGATTTCAGGTACGTCTTGCTACTTCTACTTACACTTAGGTCACACTACACATGCATGTACAAGCATATATATGTATATATACACATCCCTCGGGGTTTTCTTCTATTTTCTTTCTAGTTCTTGCTCTTGTTTATTTCCTCTTATCTCCATGGGGAAGTGGAACAGAATTCTTCCTCCGTAAGCCATGCGTGTTGTAAGAGGCGACTAAAATGCCAGGAGCAAGGGGCTAGTAACCCCTTCTCCCGTATAAATTACTAAATTTAAAAAGAGAAACTTTCGTTTTTCTTTTTGGGCCACCCTGCCTTGGTGGGATACGGCCGGTTTGTTGAAAAAAGAAAAAAATGAAGGATAACAACTGCACCCATCTTGTCGGCTGTTTTTGTTTGGGATTAAGTTTTTAAAGGCTGTGATATAGCTTCTATGGATGAAAGGAGGATAGGAGACGTAGGTTCTGTAACAGCAGCGGTGATGAAGCCTTGTAGAAACTTTGGAAAACTGAGTTACTTAAACGGTGGTTTCTAGTGATGGTGTCTAGGTGATTTCTTTTAAGAACTTCGGTAGCAGACTGAAGGTCCAGACTGAGAGCTTAAATAACAAAAAGTCACAATACCGTGACTGGAACGATACACAAATAACCCGCACATTAAAGAGAGAAGCTTACGACGACGTTTCGGTCCGACTTGGACCATTGACAAAGTCACACAGTGTGACTTTGTCAATGGTCCAAGTCGGACCGAAACGTCGTCGTAAGCTTCTCTCTTTTATGTGCGGGTTATTTGTGAGAGCTTAAAAGTGGTTTGATCAGATTGGGTAGATTTTAAAAGTGGTTCTTATTTACTTTGTGGGTGAACCTTCTTCTAAAGTGCTGTATATGATGATATAATAAGCACCACAGGACATTATGGCAATCTATCATAGGTTTAGATAATAAAAAAAAATAGAAAAATTATATTTTCGTACGTTTTGAAGCATATCTTCTGAGGAAGTCATTGCCATGCTTATCAAAGCATGATATTGCTTTGTTGTTTGTTCGGTTATTTCATTACTGTGGTATGTTATAGCTATGTACTGAAAAGTGTATAACAGATTTGCATTTCCGCAGATGGGCGGACGTCGGGTGTTCCTACTGGTGAATCTGCTGATAGTGGTCTTAAACGCAAGTCTGGGAATCCTGATGAACCTGGCTGCGTTCACAAGGGGTTCATATAGACATAAGTACTACCTCAGTCTCCCCTCAGAGCAAAGTAACCTCTCAGTGGTAAGTCTTTCACTTCTTCTCTGGCAACTCTTCCCTGCTACAGTTTCTCCTTCGTGTTATTATACTTCTGGGTTCCATCCCCAAAGGAATAAGGTTTATTAAGACGTGTGTGGGAGGGATGGAATGCTCAGTCACACACACACTTAAAAATGCACAGTGACAGCTTGACTGGGCGACCGAGAGAGGACACAGTATATTGTTGAAGTTATTCATATACATAATTTAGACAAAATCATCTTTATTACTACATTTTAGAGTAACTATAAATAAAGTCACTGTTGCCGTGTTGCAGTGACTCACAATACTAAGTCAAGAGTTATGGAATTATGACACGCTATTGCAATTACTCATGTCTCTATCACTAATTATCACTGTTGTTCTGTTGCTGCTACTGATATCACTATCATTTATTGTCACTGTCGCACTGGAGCAGTTACGATAATATGTCACGAATTATCACTACTACTATACTGTTGAAGTAACTCGTGACTTTCTCACTAATTTTCACTGCTGCAGTTTCTCATGCCACTGTTACTAATTGTCACTGCTGCATCGTGTCATTTATTCACAACGATATCACAAGCTGCACATTACACATCACTGTCACAGCACTATTTAATATCATAACACAAGGGTCATTCCTAGGGCCGGTGCTGGATCTTTTATATGTGAATGACATGACGGAAGAGATAGATTCAGAGGATGTGTAGCTAATGAGAAGACTTCAAGCGGAAGAGAATCAGATAGAACTACAAAGGGATCTGGACAGGCTGCAATTCTGGTCCAACAACTGGCTCCTGGAGTTTAACCCCACCAAGTGCAAACTCATGAAGATTGGGGAAGGTCAAAGAAAACCGTAGACAGAGTACACGCTAGGGAGCCAAAGGCTGCATACTTCACTCAAGGAAAAGGACCTTGGGGTGAGTATAATACCGAACATATCTCCTGAGGCGCACATCTGCCTAATAACTGCTGCAGCATATGGGCGCTTGGCAAACCTAAGAATAGCATTTCGACACATGAGCAAGAAGTCATTCAAGACATTGTACACTGCGAATGTCAGGCCCATACTGGAGTATGTAGCACCAGTATGGAACCCACATCTTTTCAAACACATTAAGATATTAGAGAAAATGCTAAGGTTGGCAACAAGACTAGTCCAGAAGCTATGAGGTATGTCCTTCGAAGAAACGATAAGGGAAATCAACTTGAAGGATAGTGGGGACATGATCACGACATATAAAGTACTGAGAGGAGCTGACAGGGTGGATAGAGACAGAATGTCTCAGAGATGGGATACAGCAACAATGGGGCACAACTGGCAGTTGAAGATTCAGGTGAGTCACAGGAATGTTGGGAAGTGTTTCTTCAGTCATAGAGCTGTTAAGAATAGAACAATCTGTAGAGTGATGAAGTGGAGACGGGGTCAATATTCAGCTTTCAGAAGAGGTACGCGATAAAGCTTTTGAGCAGGAAGAGAGCGGACTTAGTAGCGATCAGGGAAGAGGTGGGGCCAGGGGCTGTGACTCGATCTCTGGAGCTACAAATGGTGTAGAACAAATGGGTGAGTCACTGTCATTACGCGATGCCTCACTGTTGCTGCTGAGACAGGAACTCTGGTTATACACGCTTTCATTGTTGATTGATGGTAACCCCCCAGCGACTGACAACTACGACCAATATAAGTTTTCCTATCCTTGAGTAGGTGCTGCTGTGTAGAATAAAGGGGTTATAACTGATTAGGTTAGTGATCCAGTAAAGTCAGTTATGGAATTCTGCCCAGAAACCTACCATCCCATTTCTGTCTACCTGAATTTTTACCTCTAGTTTACACATGGGGGCAGTGTGTGAAGGGCAGGTTGCAGATATTTTGCATGTCAGGGCTGGAGGATGTAGTAAGACCCTTCACAACTCGGCCCCAATAATGTTCAAGGAATGTACATTCAGTGATACTGATACTGGGTACTTACTCGTGAAGTGTGGGGGGGCCTTTGGTACTTCTCACATCCCTGAGATGCTTGTATGAGTCACAGCTCACAACTGCCTTTGTCCACAAGGAAGTTAGAAATTAGTTTCATAGGTAACAGTGAAGGGGTCATATTCCAAATGTAATGTGTTGTCAAATGGTAGAGTACTTCACTGTACCTAGGCTTGTCGTGGAATATGTCGTCCTAATTAACTAGATTGTTAATTGATCTGCACATTTGGAAAACTCTTGGTCACTAGATGCATGAAAACACTCATTGACTTCGTGTGCGCTGCCGACAACCTCAGCCTATAGCTGACCGGTTGAAGCATTCTCGACAATACCCGAAGTCTATGACGCCTATTGATCCCTCATAGTACATGTCATCATGCCTCCCAAGAAGAAATTTGCCCGAAACATTAGTAACAAGCTAAGAATGCAATGTGAAGCAATGCGGGAAGCAAAAAGGCAAGCAGAGGTAGCGTGTGACAGCAGTCTGATGACACAACAGCTGACGGGGCAGCATAACTCACCATTTCGACTCACTTACAATACAGCAAATTATGGAAACCAGTGTAAACCCACGTTCCAAGCGTGAAGTCCGTGCATCAGTAACAAGAAAAACCGATGAATCCGTGGCCAGCAGACCTGTGGCCAGCACATCACTTGTGGCAATATCCCCTTTAGCCACATCTGAGGTATCACCTGTGGCCACATCTCTGGTCACCTCCCCACATGTAGTCACAACTGTGGCCGGCATACCTCGTGTGGCCATCACATCTGTGGCCATACCTGATGTGGCCAGCACCTATACTGTGGCCTCCACATGTACCACACGTTCAGAATGGAGAAATTTTCATGGAACATCTTGGGAATGATTCTCTCACCAAAATTTACACTCGATAAGCATATGACGGCACAGTGAGTATGTCTACTAACCATACTAACCTTGGATGTATTCCTGTATCTCTTTTAAAAGTACATTCTTGAATATCGGTTGACATATCATCATTAGTTATGAATAAATCATCGTGACTTTTACAATATATATATATATTCAGGGGTCATTGTTTTACAAACCCAGTTGGAAATATTGCCAATACTCTTAGTTACCTATTTTTTCTTATGGGCGAGTAATGCAGAAATTGGGGGGAAAAAATCATATGTCACCTGGAATTTTGTGGGGAGTTCAAGGCAATTTTTTATTATTTCTCGTCACAAAAAAATTATTAGCCATCACCTGGAGTACTTCTGGAGAGGGTTCCGGGGGTCAACGCCCCCTCTGCCCAGTCTGTGACTAGGCCTCGTGGTGGATCAGGGTCTGATCAACCAGGCTGTTACTGCTGGCCACACGCAAACTGACGTACGAACCACAGCTCGGTTGATCAGGTACCGACATTAGGTGCCTGTCCAGTGCCTTCTTGAAGACAGTCAGGGGTCTATTAGTAATCCTCCTTATGTATGCTGGGAAGCAGTTGAACAGTCTTGGTCCCCTGACACTTATTGTGTTGTCTCTTATCGTGTTAGTGACACCCCTGCTTTTCATTGGGGGGATGTTGCATCGTCTGCCAAGTCTTTTGATTTCATAGGGAGTGGTTTTCGTGTGCAAGTTTGGTATTAATCCCTCTAGGATTTTCCATGTGTATATAATCATGTATCTCCCCCGCCTATGTTCTAGGGAGTAGAGGTTGAGGAACTTCAAGCGTTCTCAGTAACTGAGGTGTTTCATCACAGTTATGCGCGCCGTGAAGGTTCTCTGTACATTTTCTATGTCAGCAATTTCACCTGCCTTGAAAGGTGCTGTTAGTGTGCAGCAATATTCCAGCCTAGATAGAACAAGTGACCTGAAGAGTGTCATCATGGGCTTGGCCTCCCTAGTTTTGAAGGTTCGCATTATCCATCCTGTCGTTTTTCTAGCAGATGAGATTGATGCAATGTTGTGGTCTATGAAAGTGAGATCCTCTGAGATTATCACTCCCAGGTCTTTTACATTACCTACAACCAGATACTCCACCACCTCCAAACCAACGAAGACTGCTACAGCTCTCCCATAAGTGTGATACAACTCTCTCGAAAACAATATATCACACTGATAAACGGTATAAGACCATAACCAACTCATCCTGCTTGCTGCCTTCTGACACTCCCAGCTCCTGCCGCTGCCTTCGCCATCCTCTCCTACTGAGCCAAGCAATGTCATCAGTCAAGCCTCTCTATCTACGTCTCCAGTACTTTTGTACCACATGTTCCAAAGTGGTTGGGCCACTTCCCTTGATTCCTCCTCTTCCCCTCCTCCCAATCCTTTTCCAGTTATTTCCATCCTTCCTTATCCTTCTTCCTTCCCATCTCACGACAGCTCTAGTCGTCCTCGATCCAGATCCAGATGTGTGGTTGGAATTTGTTTTATACTCCGATATAGTTTTAATTTCCTCACGTTTTCCATATCGGAGTAATTGAAAATTCCCATTACTGAACTTCATATTGTTTTCTGCTGCCCATTTAAAGATTTGGTTGATGCCCACCTGGGGTACACTGTCATGCAAATTCAGGTGTCATCTATAATGGAAGACATTGTACCATAGCTTCAACGTTTGCCAAAATACCTTTGAAACTGCAGATATTTGCCTGTCTCACATCAATATTGTCTGCTCACACTTTTCATGCTTTTTCTTTGAGTGTTTGTGATCTTCATAAAGATTCCAAGAAATCGGACAATAAAAAGAAAGATGATTTAAACTCCCATAGGTGTGGAATCATTTTACATTCCTCTAACTCCGCTTTACCCTGTAGGTACAGTGGCTACAAGTTCACAGAAGTCATCCTTACCACCTCAGAGAGTAAGTTAAACAAGTCGTCACTGGGCAGAGGTCGACTCTTAAGGAACATTTCCATATATTCCACACTATTCGTTGAACCAGATCTTATTTGCAAGAGTGTCCCATAATATGTCAAAATAGATAAAGAAATGGTTGCAAGAGAACAATAGTAAGGTTATTCAGTGATCAGAAAACAGCCCTGGCCTAAAACCTATCAAAATTTTTCGACTGAAATGAAATTAAAGCTCTATTAAAAATATCTTCAGTGCCACACATGTCCGAGATCAAAAAAAAAAATCTGTATTCACGGACTTGACTTTAATTTTCAGATTTTATGCCTAACTACCTGAAAATGATATTTAAATCACAAGGAAACATGGCCATTTTCTTATGTTAGAAATTTCTTCGTAATTCGGCAGTCGCCCAACATTACTTGCAGAGACCAACATCATCTGGAGAGTCTTTGACCTCAAAACACTCGGCTATATTCAATAAATGTTTATTAATGATGTTTCGTAGATATGTGACATCAAACTCTTCATCTGCATCAGTTATGGCTACCCACAAGTTGAGAAATATTTCAAAACAATCTCTTAACACGTGACTTCAATGCTTCTAGCTTACATTTCTGGATAGCTTAAAATTAGAAATTTAGAAAGACATATCCTTCTATAGTTCCACCATACGAAAAGAAAAAAAATGCTAAGATCGGTTAAATGCTCTTAAAACTTTTCCTGTTGACATCCCCAACTACGGTGCTAAAAACAGGGTGTTAATGTGAGAATGGTGAGAAAGATGTACATAGTCTATATTAAATCCTTAAAGGATTATGCTGCGCTCATGTTAACATTATAAGGAAAATTCTCTCTGGCCCTTGGAACTAAAGCACAGTGAAGCCCTCAGAAATATTTTAGCTTATCGTAAATCTACCAAGGTTCTTTATATGAGGAAAGAGCTTGGTATCAGCAGCAGTAGAAGTATGAGGTTTGCCGGTAATGTCCCTGCCCGGGTCCACATCGAAGGAGTGTCTTTCATGGAAAGAGGTATCTCAGCTCCATTCCCCGCCCTCACGGGGCTCGTTGGAAGAAGCTTGGCCCTTGGACTGCCACTAACTCCTCCCCGCAGGGCTTGAAGGGAGTGTCAGCTACATAACAGCAGACGATGTCAGGAAGTGCAAAGGCAGCAAGCACTACAGGATCCTTTTGGAGCCACACCCCAATTTTGGGCCGCAGCCCGAGCACTGGGGAAGCTCAGAAAATCCTCTTGTGTATGTGTGTACTGCTGCTTGTACGTCTACTTGAGCTTGGTGTTCCTGTTATCAATGATAGGAGTATTGACATTAACAGTCTACTTGGTATTAAAATGTTAAGGAATGAACCATATACTCTCACTATGAACCTTACTAAATGTCTAAAAATAACATCGATCTAAACGAGTTGTGAAAACGCGCATTTATGTTAAGTTCTATAACTTGGAAAATGTGTTCATTTAATATCACATATCTGCAAGCCCTTTCCTTAAATCACTTGCCAAGGCAACAATTCAAGAAGAAAATTCTAGCTTAACTGTTAGTAATATTATGTAAATCATATACACGGATGGATCTAACAGATTTCTACTGGCAGGGTTATATCTGCTCTTGTTGCCAGATATAACCCAGACAAAAACAAGAGGAACTATCTTAAGTCAGGCATATGAATTTGCAACTAGGCGTCTACACTGCAAACTGAATCGTATGTCATCCTAATTACACTAAAATCAACTTATAACTCTGTGCGTTACTTTGTTATTATTACTGATTCAGTGTCACCTGTGAAGGCTCTTGACTCACATACTCACTGGAAAAAACAGATACAGGTACTAAAAAATCCCGGAGAAAGGAATTAATGTGCAGTTTTTATGGATACCATCACAAAGGAAGGAAAATGTAGGATATAACTTTGGTATGTCTGTGTCCGGCATTAGGAAAAATATTAAGAGAAAAATAAATCTTGAAACCGAATGTTTTATGAATATAGCTAGAAGCCTGAGTAGATCTATTACTCACTATCATAATAATAATAATAATAATAATAATAATAATAATAATAATAATAATAATAATAATAATAATAATAATAATAATTATAATATCTTTATTTATACAAGTACATGTACAAGGTATACAGACCATCAATGACATACTACCATATAGAAAGTCCCTTGTTATGCAGAGCATTTCGGGCAAATTAGGTCAGTTTTATCCCAGGATGTGACCCACACCAGTCCACTAACACCCAGGTACCCATTATTACTGATGGGTGAACGTAGACAACCGTTGTAAGAAAACACGCCCAATATTTCCACCCTTTCCCCGGGAATCGAACCCGGACTTCACCGTGTGAAGCGAGAGCTTTTGCGACCAGGCCACGGGAACATGAACGTAGATAACTACGTTTAACTGAGCATCTTACAATATCAACAGACTTACAAGCACTTACAAGTGGTTACAAGTACTTCTGTCACTCTGGCAGACACAGAAGACGATCAAAACTTAATGCAGAGATCTATCTTGAACACTATTATCCACTTATAGAGGAAGTGGATGATAAAATGAGGTAGGACAAGTTTTTGAGAGTTGGAGAATATAGAATGTCAACAAATACGCTGCTAACTATCGAAAAATAATGCAAATAAATATAATATTATACAGAATAATACAATACAACATTACAAATAATAAATAAAGGTGTACCTGCACTTATATTTTTTATTATTATTAAATATTTGCCGGTATTCTCCCGGCCCGGGCCTTGTCCAAGTGGTGGCCCGGCCTTGGCTCCCTCTTTAGGGAGTGTCTGAGACCTAAGTCTCCCATGGGAGAGGCACAAGTACTACCTCATCTTTGGGACTAACTGTCCCCAGGCTTAGCCACATTCCCCGCCCTCGAGGGGCTCGTAGGGAGAAGCTAGGCCTCTCTGGTCTGCCATCCCCGCCCCAAGGGGGTTAATGGGAGACAGTGTTGTGAGCTACAAGCTCGGGCTCAGGCACCTACCCTACCCTAGAAGGGCTGGGCATGGTGCCCATGTGCACTTATATGTTAGATTACTATTATTAATAACAAATGTAAAAATTTTGAGATAATACAATAGGAGGATGCTAAAAAAAATGACTGATGATCGTGAAAAATGAATATTTTGAACTTAATTACGTTTTTCTCAAAATTAATAAAATTGATTTATAAATGAATTAATGACAGAAGTATGAATTTTAGAACTAATTATAAAAAGAACCTCGGGAAAAAATCGATAAAAATACAAAGAAAACAGATAAAAACTATTGCACAGAAAAGAGAAAAAAAAAGTACGAATGGTTATTTGGACGAGAAAACTGATTCTCTTTTGAACTGTATTAATCAAAACAAAACAGAAGAAACCTTTAAGATAAACAAGGTTATTATCACAATTCAGTGAGTTGTAGCTGAATCACTGACACTGGTGTGTAAGTAAGTAAGTAAGTTTATTCAGGTATACACAAATACAGTTACATAGATTATTATACATAGCAGCATATGTGTAGAGAACCTGGGATAACCCAAAAAAGTCAGACAGAGTGACTTATTTCCATTGGGGGTGTGAAAGTAGGTACTGGGTAGTTAGTATTTAAAGAGAATTAAGAAATCAATGAGTTGGACAGTGATAAACTGTTATTAATTAAGGGTACATAACACTACGTGGAGTTTAGTGGGAACATAATACATCTAATTCTAAACTGCATAGGCTAGAATCACATACAAATATTGTTAGATCATATTTGTTAGACATGTATATATCTGACCTAACTATTTTTTTCACAATAATAACTTTCCTCAGAGAACACTCATGCACTTTTCTCTACACTAACAACATTATCCTCTCTTTTCATTCATATGGATCAGACTAAATTTGGTCTTTTCTTTTCCAGAAAAAGTGGAATTTTAACATTACAGTTCTTTTCGTTCTTCTTTTCACAGTTCTCTCTCTCTATATATATAAGAAGATAAGCGAGTAGAAGTGTGGTCTCCAGAGAGGATCTTGAGAATGAACTCGGGGAAATTAGTGCTGTTATCAACAGCATCTGAACGTTCTTACTCTGTTTTGTATTCGTTGTTTTGGAGAAAGATGAAGAACTGCATATCTATGTATGATTTCCCTTCCTCGATACTGTCATTATACTTAATGTTAAGTGAAGTTATTTGTTTAATAGGTTTGTTGACGGTTACTTGCACTTTTGTGTATCATTGGCTTGTTGCAAACTGTAAAGTTTCAGCTCCAGATCATCAGTCTTACTATTGTGGGAGCCTGAGTCGTTTTAAAAGTTCAGTGTAAGAATTGTGGAAGGCGAGTAGATTATGGTTTAAAGGTTTCATTACTTTGCTTTGGGATCTGAAGAATTAAGGTACCCTTGGGTACCTTAAAACAAAACCTGGGAAGAGACTGAAGACTTGTTTAGGATTACGGTCATGTGTGTTATTGTTTGGTGTGGACAGAGGTGAAGAATGCGTCCGCCTTTAGAAACTAGCCATGAGGTGAGATATTAGAGCAATACTTTCCTGGATTATTCTGAGTCGTACTGCTTCTCCTGTTCTTTCTCCCAGCCAGCAGTGACAATGTTGCTTCAGTTGTATCAACCGTGTGGGCTCAATAAAAGGAACTTAGTAATTTGCTCCTCGTATGGAAGGTGGGCTGATGTAGGGAAGCATCAAGCAGTCCACTTTTCCTCGACAAAATAGTCAGTTTGGGAAGTTTTCACAGTTGATTTATATCAGCATGAGTCTCCAAGTACATTAGTGTTGTGCATATTATTGCACACTGGGAAGCGTAGGTTGTCTGTAAAAACTGAAGAACATAACTCGTGCTGCCTGCATTAGCTGTTTTCAACATCTCCCACGCTACACCTGTTTAGGTGTTTTAATCACATGTTCCTAAATTTCGGAACCTTGTTATTTGATCTCATTTCGCTACGGAGAATGTATGTTCTTTTGACAGCTTGTATAGTTTCTGGAAAGCTTGCATATAGATGGTTCTCTTCGTTATCCCAGTCAACGTATGAAAGGTGTTGTCCAACCTCATTGTAATCAGCAGAAGGAAAGTCTGCAACCATTAGCGTATTATCAGTGCTATCATACTTCCATTTAATGATAAATTAAATCAATTTGCGATCACTCAGTGCTTTTCCTTAATATACAGGTTATTAACAAGAGTCTCCTTGTTTGCCATAGCCAAATCAAGCAGGTTATTTGTCATCGTTGGCTCTGTCACAAATTATTTTAAAAGACAGTTTGATTTTAGTTTTCAAACGAAAGAATTCCAGCCTATTTGGCTAGAGGCAAAAATCCCCTGGAATTACATGTGCCACCCTATCGTGTCATACGGCCTTTACAGTTTCCTCCTAAAGAGATTTCCTTTGGTGTCTGTCCAAGTTCAGGATTGGTATATTACACCTAATATCAACTTTTCATGCTCCTCTTGAAATTCTACACAAATAGAATCTGTGTTTGTGTGTGTGTGTGTGTGTGTGTGTGTGTGTGTGTGTGTGTGTGTGTGTGTTCCCTCAGTTTTTTTTCATGTTTTCATTCAGCAATCCAAGTTTTCTCTAATATATTCGCAAACTTTCCCATTATTTTTATGAATGTGAAATAACTTAAATCCTTAAATGTGGCACTCAACAAATTCAACAATGTCGTAGTCATTGTATTAATATCACTGTATTTCACACTTACAATTAATCTCATCTCATCCTTATTGTTCCCAGCGCTGTACTATTTACGAAATAATATGCTAGAATACGCTATCTCCTTACACATCCCTGCTATTTCATTATCTCTGCTGCTTCCGCTACAGCCTAGTGCTACTGAATCACAATTACTGCTATTAATCGATAATCCCTCATTCTGCCGGCAACTGCCAAATCACACTGCCTAGTTGTATATTTCCAAATTCCATTCTTTCACATGATCACCCATGCCTCTAACCATTTCTAGTTTAGCTCTAACAGCTCCCACTACTGAACTGGCTAAAGAGGTTATCCCTGCTCTATAAATGAACCCCCTTCATATCATTATGGATATAGAAGTGGACCCAAATATCAACAAATGGTACTACAATATTCGTATGTGTTCAGCCAGCAGATTACACCAGTGGTCCTGGACAACCACACACACAGCTAACTCCTCTGCTTGTCATAATGCCACATATTACTGGGGATTTGATTTGTGTGATGTTGTTATTAGTATTTTGTACCACATTATTTATCATTTAATCTTTATTGTTTTTCTATCTTTTTTTAACTTATGAAAATACTTTAGGTCTATCTCAAGTTCAGATTACGTAAATTGCTAGATATAATTTTACATGACAGAATTTTGATAAAGACTGCAGAGAAAATTAACCCCCTCGCAATAGGTAAGAACTTATAAATGATACAATCTTCAATGTTTTCAAGTAATTTTTTTTATGGTTCACAGTCGACATCTCCACTGGGTACTGGCGGAGAGCTGTCCACAGTCTTCGGAGTACTGCCTGCAGTGTTCGGAGTACTGGACGCCTCTGGGAACTACACTACTCATGCTTTCGTGTGGCCGGCACAAGGATGGGACGTAATTACTGCTGAGTTCCATGTGTGCTTGGCTACACAGGCCTCTGTCGAGCGACTATTTTGGGTAGCGTGGCAAGCGGAGACCTGGACAGGACCCATGTCCGTGGCAGTCTTTGTGCCGGGTTCCGAGTATGCTGTGGCGGCTGCCATGGTATCCTACTTGCGACGTTGTTTTCCCAACGTTCAGGAAAAAGTATCATTCCACTTGGTGCACCCCAGAACACGGCCTCCCCGTTCATCGCCAATCCCAGAGTTGCTTGATCTCAGCTGTGACAATCCTGAGGAATCCAACAAGATCTTAATGAGTCTTAGGGACGAGAATGAGACGAGGGAGCGCCGCTATCCACAGAACTTAATGAGGAACTTGGCTAGAAGGACGTGTCAGTGTGAGTACTCCCTCACCATCGATATTGATATGCTAACACCGCCATATATGTCTGAAAATCTCACCAAATTCCTCTCTGGAGGGACTGATGGGACTCCATGCTGGAAGTGTGCTTATGTGATCCCTGTGTACGAGCTAGACACTTCAGTTGAATATCCTCCTGATGATAAGAAGGAACTGCTTAGACTTCTCCTGAAGGGCCTAGCACGACGCTTCCACATTAAGGTAAAGTGATATTAAGGTATCTCTGATTGCTGTATCTGTAAGATTCCATGTTAAAAACGCAGTAGTCAGCCCCGAAGCCGCATCTAATCAATATCAACTAATCTGTTGCCTTATGGAATCATTATACCTAAGGGGTTGATACACCCTCAACTCAAGCTTTATGTAAGCGAAGCAAATTAACTAGTTGGCAATCTATACTATCACACGTCAGAATGTTCCAGAAAATGCCAGTAGGGAAAATAATTATCTACTACGACCATATTTACCATGACAATTGCACTGTTTCTTAACACTAGGAACCCAAAGACGATAATCACTCTAACCAACCTTCCTTACACTATCCTAAGAAACTCACATACATGCTATTATGTAAGAAGTAGTCGCATAAATTGTACTCTTGTTCATTTGTGCAACTGTACTCATATGCAGAGCCTAAACTGGCGCCATCAGCTCACACACTAAGGTCCGAGAACCGAATCCCCGGTAAGGCTGTAAAGCATTTAGACCTGTTTCCATAAGACACCTGCTGTCCTTGTTCACCCATCAGTAAAATGGGTATCTGGGTGTTAGTTGGCTGGTGTGGGTAGCATCCTGGGACAAAATTGACCTAATTTGCCCAAAATGCTCTGCATAACAAGCGGCTTTCTATATAGTAGTATGTCACTGATGTCAGCTATGGTCTGTATACCTTGTACGTGTACTTGTAGAAATAAAGATATTCTTATTATTATTATTACCAACACTGCCGAAGACGGAACGAATCTCCGATGGAAGAAACGTGTGGAATAGTCTATCATAGTATACCCTCCAAACGAAACCAGGGAAAATGAGCACTAACACTGGTATAGTCTCTCCTGCCCCACTTAAGGTATATTAATACCTCCCCGTAATCTCAGTGTACTGTAACCAAGCTGGAAAGGATTCCCGACAGGCGAAACATGAAGGACAGGTGAGAAGAATGTTGATTTAGCATCACCAAACCTCACGAGAACCCCTGCATAAAAGTTTTGAAAATTATTATTATTATTATTATTATTATTATTATTATTATTATTATTATTATTATTATTATTATTATTATTATTATGTGAGCAAATCACCTGCAGGAGGCATACAGTACATTACCTGAATTATTACCTGCAAGTAATTTGGGTGAGGTAAGTGGGACTTAAGTCACAGCAGGTCACTGAACTGTCACTCCTTTGTTGCCCACTCTCTACCACTCTCACGGAAAGCTAGACCTGACATTAAATTAATAATTATAATATTAAAACCAGTTTCTCTGGTAAATTAAAGTTGTGTAGTCTGTATGTTATTTTGATGTACTTGCTGGGTACAAAAAAATATAAATAGTACAATACATATAATACAATAGTGATATTAGGAAACAACTTTATATTACCACTGACTATTGAATTACTGTAGATGGATCACACCACAGCACCTCCCTAACACCTAGACCCTACACTGGCCAGTTGATATCTAAATGCAAGGACTAATGGTGTACTTCCCTGTGAGTGATGTCCACATTTATTTTCCACCATCCACACGTAATTCATGAGGTCCTACAAATTTCTTGTCACAATTCTTCAGCAGGGGACATTAACATGGGTTCCTATTACAACAGGCAAAAATACCCCAATTTGGCATCAGAGAACACCCAGTCACATTGCGCACCCCAGTCCAGTAGTCGCACACTAAATTCAATGCAGTGTCTTTTCCCCAGTATCACTTAGCAGTTGTTTTACACCCCCCTCACTAGAATTTTTTCGAAAGGATCAAATCAACATCACATTTTATTACACAATTATTGTATTATTCAAATTTACACATGCTGAATTTAGAAAAATCCAAAATTTTCCACAAAAAGAAATATAGGGAATTTTGTATAGCATCCTTGCTTAGAGGATGAACAAAATACAGATGTAGTATACACAGACTTTGTAAAAGCTTTCAACAAGTGTGACCATGGTGTAATAGCGCACAAAATGCTTGATAAAGGAATAACAGGAAAAGTTGTTAGATGGATCTATAACTTTCTGACAAATAGAACACGAAGAGTAATAGTAAACAGAGTGAAGTCTAAGGCAGCTAAGGTGAAAAGCTCTGTTCCACAAAGCACAGTACTCACTCCCATTCTATTCCTCATCCCCATATCTGACAAAGACAGAGATGTAAGCCATAGCTCCGTGTCTTCCTTTGCGGATGACACCCGGATTCCCATGACAGTGACCTTCATCGAAAACACTGCGAGACTCCAAGTGAATGTCAACCAAATCTTCAAATGGGCCACTCAAAACAATATGAAGTTCAATGAAGAGAAATTTCAACTACTCAGATATGGAAAACTTGAGGAATTTAAAACTGTATCAGGGTACACAAATTCTAACCATACAATACAACAAAAAAGTAATGTGAAGGACCTGGGAGTGATAATGTCAGAGGATCTCACCTTCAAAGAACACAACAATGTTTCTGCCGCATCTGCTAGGAATATGATAGGACTGATAATGAGAACCTTCAAAACTAGGCACGCCAAGCCTTTGGCGATTCTCTTCAAATCGCTTGTTCTCTCTAGGCTGGAATACTGGTGTACACTAACGGTCCCCTTCAAGGCAAGGGAAATGTACAAAGAACTTTCAAGGAATACATAAGTACGATAAGGCACCTAAATTACTGGGAAAGGCTGAAGGCCCTTGATCTGTATTCCCTGGAGCGCAGGCGAGAGAGATACATGATAATTTACACTTGGAAAATCCTAAAGGGTTTAGTACCAAATTTGCACCTGAAAATCACTCCCTATGAAAGCAAAAGACTCGGCAGGAGATGCAACATTCCCCCGATGAAAAGCAGCTGCGCCACCAGTACACTGAGAGACAATATTTCAATCTCATCCCTGTCTGATGTACTAGCCTCACGAGCAGCACTTATATATTATTGTAACCACGGACGAGTGGCATTGATCAATAACAACACTGTGCCAGTCGTTCTTGTAGGGTTGGGTGGTCCTGTAATTTAAAGCGTCATGTGGTTCTCGCTTACCATGAGGCAGGCCAGTACAACATGGGTTCGAATCCTTGGCTAGCGCAGTTTTGTTAGTTAGTGATCAATACCACTCGTCCGTGGTTACAATTATATATATGTATATATATATATATATATATATATATATATATCTATATATATATATATATCTATATATATATATATATATATATATATATATATATATTTAACAAGACGGCCGTCTCCCACCGAGGCAGGGTGACCCAAAAAGAAAGAAAATCCTCAAAAAGAAAATACTTTCATCATCATTCAACACTTTCACCACACTCACACATAATCACTGTTTTTGCAGAGGTGCTCAGAACACAACAGCTTAGAAGCATATACGTATAAAGATACACAACATATCCCTCCAAACTGCTAATATCCCAAACCCCTCCTTTAGAGTGCAGGCATTGTACTTCCCATTTCCAGGACTCAAGTCCGGCTATATAAAAATAACCGGTTTCCCTGAATCCCTTCACTAAATATTACCCTGCTCACACTCCAACAGATCGTCAGGTCCCAAATACCATTCGTCTCCATTCACTCCTATCAAACACGCTCACGCACGCTTGCTGGAAGTCCAAGCCCCTTGCCCACAAAACCTCCTTTACCCCCTCCCTCCAACCTTTTCGAGGACGACCCCTACCCCGCCTTCCTTCCCCCACAGATTTATACGCTCTCCATGCCATTTTACTTTGATCAATTCTCTTTAAATGACCAAACCACCTCAACAACCCCTCTTCAGCCCTCTGGCTAATACTTTTATTAACTCCACACCTTCTCCTGATTTCCACACTCCAAATTTCTGCATAATATTTACACCACTCATTGCCCTTCGAAAGGACATCTCCACTGCCTCCAACCACCTCCTCGCTGCTGCATTCACAACTCGAGCTTCACACCCATGTAAGAGTGTTGGTACTACTATACTTTCATACATTCCCTTCTTTGCCTCAATAGATAATGTTTTTTATCTCCTCATATACCTCAACGCACCACTCACCTTTTTTCCTTCATCAATTCTATGATTAACCTCATCCTTCATAAATCCATCCGCCAATACGTCAAGTCCCAAGCATCTGAAAACATTCACTTTTTCCATACTCCTCCTCCCCAATTTGATATCCAATTTTTCTTCATCAAAATCATTTGATATCCTCATCACCTTACTCTTTTCTATGTTCACTTTCAATTTTCTACCTTTACACACACTCCCAAACTCATCCACTAACCTTTGCAATTTTTCTTTAGAATCTCCCATGAGCACAGTATCATCAGCAAAAAGCAATTGTGTCAATTCCCATTTTGTATTTGATTCCCCATAATTTAATCCCACCCCTCTCCCGAACACCCTAGCATTTGCTTCTTTTACAACCCCATCTTTAAATACATTAAACAACAATGGTGACATTACACATCCCTGTCTAAGACCTACTTTTACTGGGAAGTAGTCTCACTCTGTTCTACACACCCTAACCTGAGCCTCACTATCCTCATAAAAACTCTTTACAGTATTTTGTAACTTACCACCTATTCCATATACTTGCAACATCTGCCATATTGCTCCTCTATCCACTCTATCATATGCCTTTTCTAAATCCATAAATGCAATAAAAACTTCCCTACCTTTATCTAAATACTGTTCACATATATACTTCAATGTAAACACTTGATCTACACATTCCCTACCCACTCTGAAATCCTCTTGCTCATCCGCAATCCTACGTTCTGTCTTACCTCTAATTCTTTCAATAATAACCCTACCGTACACTTTTCCTGGTATACTCAGTAAACTTATTCCTCTATAATTTTTACAATCTCTTTTGGCCCTCTTCCCTTTACATAAAGGGACTATACATGCTCTCTGCCAATCCCTAGGTACCTTCCCCTCTTTCATACATTTATTAAACAAAAATACCAACCACTCCAACACTATATCCCCCCCTGCTTTTAACATTTCTCTCATGATCCAGTCAGTTCCAGCTGCTTTATCCCCTTTCATTCTACGTAATTCCTCACGCACCTCTCCCACACTCACTTCCTGTTCTTATTCACTCCTAAAAGATGGTATACCTCCCTGGCCAGTGCATGAAATTACCGCTTCCCTTTCTTCGTCGACATTTAAAAGTTCCTCAAAATATTCCACCATCTACCCAAAACCTCCATCTCCCCATCTACTAACTTCCCTACTCTGTTTTTAACTGACAAATCCATTCGTTCTCTAGGCTTTCTTAACTTGTTTAACTCCAAAAATTTTTCTTATTTTCATTAAAATTTCTTGACAGTGCCTCTCCCACTCTATTATCTACTCTCCTTTTGCACTCTCTCACCACTCTCTTCACCTTTCTTTTACTCTCCATATACTCTACCCTTCTTATAACACTTCTGCTTTGTAAAAAAAACCTCTCATAAGCTAACTTTTATCACACCCTTTACTTCATCATTCCACCAATCACTCCTCTTTCCTCCTGCCCCCACCCTCCTATAACCACAAACTTCTGCCTCACATTCTAATACAGCATTTTTAAAACTATTTCAACACTCTTCAACGCCCCCACTACTCATACCTGCACCAGCCCACCTTTCTGCCAATAGTTGCTTATATCTCACCCGAACTTCCTCCTCCCTTAGTTTATACACTTTCACCTCCCTCTTGATTGTTGTTGCCATTTTCCTCTTTTCCCATCTACCTCTTACTCTAACTGTAGCTACAAGTAAATAATGATCCAATATATCAGTTGCCCCTCTATAAACGTGTACATCCTGGAACCTGCCCATCAACCTTTTATCCACCAATACATAATCTAACAAACTACTTTCATTACGTGCTATAGCATACCTTGTATATTTATTTATCCTCTTCTTCATAAAATATGTATTACATATTTCCAAACTTCTTTCTACACATAGCTCAATTAATGGCTCCCCATTTTCATTTACTCCTGGAACCCCAAATTTACCTACTACTCCCTCCACAACATTTTTGCCCACTTTAGCATTGAAATCCCCAACCACCATTACTCTCACACTTGGTTCAAAACTCCCCAAGCATTCATTCAACATTTCCCAAAATCTCTCTCTCTCTCCTCTGCACTTCTGTCTTCTCCAGGTGCATATACGCTTACTATAACCCACTTTTCACATCCAACCTTTATTTTACTCCACATAATCCTTGAGTTAATACATTTGTAGTCCCTCTTTTCCTGCCATAACTTATCCTTCAACATTATTGCTACTCCTTCTTTAGCTCTAACTCTATTTGAAACCCCTGGCCTAATCCCATTTATTCCTCTCCACTGAAACTCTCCCACCCCCTTCAGCTTTGTTTCAGGACATCCAGCTTCTTCTCATTCATAACATCCACAATCATCTCTTTCTTATCATTCGCACAACATCCACGCACATTCAGGCTTCCCACTTTTACAATTTTCTTCTTCTTATTCTTTTTAGTAATTATTACAGGAAAAGGGGTTACAAGCCCATTGTTGCCGGCATTTTAGTTGACTTTTACAACACACATGACTTACGGAGGAAAGATTCTTATTCCACTTCCCCATGGATATAAAAGGAAAAGTAATAAGACCAAGAACTATTAAGATAAAATCAAAGAAAACTCAGATGAGTGTGTATAAATAAACATGTACATGTACACTCCTATTGTCTAGTCTAGCAGATGGATGCCAACCAGGAGGAAGCAAGCAGCCAGGGAAATGGCACGGTTGGCAATACTAGGAGAGGCAAGTGTCGGTCATACTTACAGCTTCGTTGTCTCAACTCGAATGGTTTCCTCCGCAAACACGGTAGTTGCCCTGGTTCAGGATGTCCTCCTGTGGAAAGTGATGATCCAGAGCCACCTCAGGCACCTGAACCCTCTCCAACAGATTTCATCTCATCAGACAATCTCTTGGAAGCAATTAAAGCAACAGGTACGAGGACACTCACACATATTCCCAAAGCAGCCCGTCCACACGCAGCTGGGAAACTTACAGACCTCCTGAAAAAAGTAAACGATGGTTCCACTATCTTAAATGCTCCACCAACCATCAAGGCATGGCACAACTTGCTACTTTTTGGCAATGTCTGCTTAGCTGTGCCGGAAAGAAGGGGAAAGAGGCTAGCCTCAATGATAATTAAATCCTTAAGAGATTTTCCTAGAGTTGATAACCTCATTCGCCTTCCCAAACCATACCCCCGGCCGGGATTGAACCCGCGGTCATAGAGTCTCAAAACTCCAGCCCGTCGCGTTAGCCATGAGTCAGAGACTCATTCGCTTTCCCCGTCAACACAAAAAAGGGAGAGGCAGAACCCCCACTCACTCTACTGACAGTGAAAAAGTCAGAGTCCAGGTGAGCAAGAAAATTGAAGAGGGCAACACAGTGGGGGCAATAAGAATTATTACCAGTGAAGATATAGTTGCTCCCAGGGATGCTGACACTGCTGAAGCACTTAGAGGAAAGCACCCTGCCAGGGAAACCAGTGGCACCAACAGTTCCAACACCTCTGTCCCCACTATGGAACCATTGATAGTGGAAGACTCAGACATTTACAAAGCAATAATGTATTTCCCATCTGGCTCTGCTGGGGGTTACACTGGAATAAGGCCACAGCATTTAAAGGAAATGGTTAATCCAGTTATTGGGGAAATTGCAGAGACACTGCTTTCAGAGATCACAAGGTTCGTCAACAATTCCTTGGCTGGTCTGATCCCTGATGAAATTAGACCTTTCTTTTTTGGTGCAACACTTTGTGCACTTAAAAAGAAGGATGGAGGAATTCGGCCAATTGCAGTAGGCAACACCTTACGCCGCCTCGTATCCAAAGCTGCTGTCCGAAGTATTCGTGCACAGGCAGCCATGATGCTTCAACCAAACCAGCTTGGCTTTGGGGTCTCTCAAGGAAGTGAAACAGCGGTTCATGCAACAAGGGCGTATACCAACAACCTGCCTGAGGACAATGCAGTGGTAAAATTAGATTTCAAGAATGCGTTCAATCTCCTGAAAAGAGACGTGGTATTAGCAGCAGTACAAGAACATTTCCCTGGTCTCTTCCCTTTTGTTTCAGCTGGGTATAGCAAGGAATCAATGCTTCTCTTTGGAGAGCATGAAATTACATCATCGGAGAGTGTCCAACAAGGAGATCCTCTTGCGCCATTTCTCTTCTGTATAGCAGTTAGGGAAATCACAGTCAGACTGACCAGCGAGCTAAACATCTGGTTCCTAGATGATGGCACACTAGCAGGTACAAAAGAGTCCCTCTTACATGACCTTACACAGGTAATGACACAGGGACAGGAAATGGGTCTCATCCTGAATCCATCCAAATGTGAAATCATCTCAGTCAGTCAACAAGTGATAAATGCAGTGAGATCAAAACTACCAGGAGCAGCAGTCATTGCCCCCACAAATAGTGTCTTGCTAGGAGCACCTCTGGGAAGCAATGCCATTGACACAATTCTCAGGAAGAAATTGGAAGAGTTAAGGAGAATGGAACAACGAATAGGCAATCTGGACACCCACGATGCCTTGTACCTTCTCACAAAGTGCTTGAGTCTGCCCAGGTTGACATATTTCCTAAGATGTGCACCTTTATATGATAACCCTATACTGCACGAATATGACAGTATTCTGAGGCAGATTTTACGAAAGTACTTAACCTTACTCTAGAAGACGGGCAGTGGAACCAAGCTACACTTCCAGTCAGACTAGGAGGCATTGGTGTCCGCAAGTCATCACAGATTGCGTTACCTTCTTTTCTGTCCTCGTGTTTTGCATCCAGAGAGCTTGTAGCAGCGATTCTCCCTGAACATCTTAGGGACAAGATAGGAGTCCAGGACCAAAAATTCATTGACGGAGCAATGATCTGGAGCCAGACCTGTTCCCCTCAACAACTACAAACAATCGCACTGGGATGGTCCAATAGTGGAAAATATTGCCTCAACAATGCTTCAGAGTGTGTCAGGGAAGGATAGAGCCCGCCTCCTGACAGTGAGAGCCCCTCATGCTGGGGACTTTCTGTTGGCTGTTCCCAACTCCAGCCTTGGCACACGTCTCGACCCACAGACCATCCGCATCGGTGTTGCCTTTCGACTTGCCGCCCCTATTCTCGCCGAACACAGGTGTATTTGTGGCAGTGAAGCAGCAGACCGATTCGGGTACCATGGTCTTGTGTGCCGTAAATCCGAGGGAAAGATTGCAAGACATGAGGAGGTTAATAACATTATCAAGAGGAGCCTCACAACAGCTGGATGCCCAGCAGTAAGGGAGCCACCCCAACTATGCAGATCTGATGGCAGCCAGAAGCGTCCAGATGGTATCACCCTTCAAGCCTGGACAGATGGGAAGCAGGTGGTGTGGGACTATACATGTGCATCTACCTTGGCTGATACCTATCTCCAATACACCAGGGAGGAAGGAGGGGCAGCTGCCAGCTTCAGGGAGTCCCAAAAGTCTAGAAAATATGGAGAACTTGCCCATCATTATATGTTTGTTCCCATAGGCTCAGAGACCCTTGGCTCATGGGGAAAGAGTGCATCTAAATTCCTAAAGGAGCTGGGAAAGACTCATCAGGGTAACTAGGGATCCCAGGGCAGCTAGTTTTCTGTTCCAGCGGCTCAGTGCGGCTGTTCAAAGGGGTAATGCCTGCTGTATTTTGGGCACACGCCCCAGCTCTGAGGAGCTGGATGAGATTTTCGCCTTATAATCGGTGATACA
>NC_091358.1:19267185-19284685 GCF_038502225.1 Cherax quadricarinatus | reverse complement strand
GTTAGTGTTCCAGCAAGCGTGCGTGAGAGTGTTAGTGTTCCAGCAAGCGTGCGTGAGAGTGTTAGTGTTCCAGCAAGCGTGCGTGAGAGTGTTAGTGTTCCAGCAAGCGTGCGTGAGAGTGTTAGTGTTCCAGCAAGCGTGCGTGAGAGTGTTAGTGTTCCAGCAAGCGTGCGTGAGAGTGTTAGTGTTCCAGCAAGCGTGCGTGAGAGTGTTAGTGTTCCAGCAAGCGTGCGTGAGAGTGTTAGTGTTCCAGCAAGCGTGCGTGAGAGTGTTAGTGTTCCAGCAAGCGTGCGTGAGAGTGTTAGTGTTCCAGCAAGCGTGCGTGAGAGTGTTAGTGTTCCAGCAAGCGTGCGTGAGAGTGTTAGTGTTCCAGCAAGCGTGCGTGAGAGTGTTAGTGTTCCAGCAAGCGTGCGTGAGAGTGTTAGTGTTCCAGCAAGCGTGCGTGAGAGTGTTAGTGTTCCAGCAAGCGTGCGTGAGAGTGTTAGTGTTCCAGCAAGCGTGCGTGAGAGTGTTAGTGTTCCAGCAAGCGTGCGTGAGCGTGTTAGTGTTCCAGTGTGCGTGAGAGTGTTAGTGTTCCAGCAAGCGTGCGTGAGAGTGTTAGTGTTCCAGCAAGCGTGCGTGCGTGAGAAGCGTGCGTGAGTGTGTTAGTGTTACAGCAAGCGTGCGTGAGAGTGTTAGTGTTCCAGCAAGCGAGCGTGATTGTGTTAGTGTTCCAGCAAGCGTGCGTGAGCGTGTTAGTGTTCCAGCAAGTGTGCATGAGAGTGTTAGTGTTCCGGCAAGCGTGCGTGAGCGTGTTAGTGTTCCAGCAAGCGTGCGTGAGAGTGTTAGTGTTCCAGCAAGCGCAAGCGTGCGTGAGAGTGTTAGTGTTAGCAAGCGTGTTGAGAGTGTTAGTGTTCCAGCAGAGTGTTAGTGTTCCAGCAAGCGTGCGTGAGAGTGTTAGTGTTCCAGCAAGCGTGCGTGAGAGTGTTAGTGTTCCAGCAAGCGTGAGTGAGTGTTAGCAAGTGTGCGTGAGAGTGTTAGTGTTCCAGCAAGCGTGCGTGAGAGTGTTAGTGTTCCAGCAAGCGTGCGTGAGAGTGTTAGTGTTCCAGCAAGCGTGCGTGAGAGTGTTAGTGTTCCAGCAAGCGTGCGTGAGAGTGTTAGTGTTCCAGCAAGCGTGCGTGAGAGTGTTAGTGTTCCAGCAAGCGTGCGTGAGAGTGTTAGTGTTCCAGCAAGCGTGCGTGAGCATGTTAGTGTTCCAGCAAGCGTGCGTGAGAGTGTTAGTGTTCCAGCAAGCGTGCGTGAGCGTGTTAGTGTTCCAGCAAGCGTGCGTGAGTGTGTTAGTGTTAGTGTTCCAGCTAGCGTGCGTGAGAGTGTTAGTGTTCCAGCAAGCGTGCGTGAGAGTGTTAGTGTTCCAGCAAGCGTGCGTGAGCGTGTTAGTGTTCCAGTGCGTTAGTGTTCCAGCAAGCGTGCGTGAGCGTGTTAGTGTTCCAGCAAGCGTGCGTGAGTGTGTTAGTGTTCCAGCAAGCGTGCGTGAGAGTGTTAGTGTTCCAGCAAGAGTGAATGAGAGTGTTAGTGTTCCAGCAAGCGTGCGTGAGCGTGTTAGTGTTCCAGCAAGCGTGCGTGAGAGTGTTAGTAGTGTTCCAGCAAGCGTGCGTGAGTGTGTTAGTGTTCCAGCAAGCGTGCGTGAGCGTGTTAGTGTTCCAGCAAGCGTGCGTGAGAGTGTTAGTTTTCCAGCAAGCGTGCGTGAGAGTGTTAGTGTTCCAGCAAGCGTGCGTGAGAGTGTTAGTGTTCCAGCAAGCGTGCGTGAGCGTGAGAGTGTTAGTGTTAGTGTTCCAGTGAGCGTCCAGCAAGCGTGCGTGAGCGTGTTAGTGTTCCAGCAAGCGTGCGTGAGAGTGTTAGTGTTCCAGCAAGCGTGCGTGAGAGTGTTAGTGTTCCAGCAAGCGTGCGTGAGTGTGTTAGTGTTCCAGCAAGCGTGCGTGAGAGTGTTAGTGTTCCAGCAAGCGTGCGTGAGAGTGTTAGTGTTCCAGCAAGCGTGCGTGAGAGTGTTAGTGTTCCAGCAAGCGTGCGTGAGAGTGTTAGTGTTCCAGCAAGCGTGCGTGAGAGTGTTAGTGTTCCAGCAAGCGTGCGTGAGAGTGTTAGTGTTCCAGCAAGCGTGCGTGAGAGTGTTAGTGTTCCAGCAAGCGTGCGTGAGTGTTCCAGCAAGCGTGCGTGAGAGTGTTAGTGTTCCAGCAAGCGTGCGTGAGAGTGTTAGTGTTCCAGCAAGCGTGCGTGAGAGTGTTAGTGTTCCAGCAAGCGTGCGTGAGAGTGTTAGTGTTCCAGCAAGCGTGCGTGAGAGTGTTAGTGTTCCAGCAAGCGTGCGTGAGAGTGTTAGTGTTCCAGCAAGCGTGCGTGAGAGTGTTAGTGTTCCAGCAAGCGTGCGTGAGAGTGTTAGTGTTCCAGCAAGCGTGCGTGAGCGTGTTAGTGTTCCAGCAAGCGTGCGTGAGAGTGTTAGTGTTCCAGCAAGCGTGCGTGAGAGTGTTAGTGTTCCAGCAAGCGTGCGTGAGAGTGTTAGTGTTCCAGCAAGCGTGCGTGAGAGTGTTAGTGTTCCAGCAAGCGTGCGTGAGAGTGTTAGTGTTCCAGCAAGCGTGCGTGAGTGTGTTAGTGTTCCAGAAAGCGTGCGTGAGAGTGTTAGTGTTCCAGCAAGCGTGCGTGAGTCTGTTAGTGTTCCAGCAAACGTGCGTGAGCGTGTTAGTGTTAGTGTTCCAGCAAGCGTGCGTGAGCGTGTTAGTGTTCCAGCAAGCGTGCGTGAGAGTGTTAGTGTTCCAGCAAGCGTGCGTGAGTGTGTTAGTGTTCCAGCAAGCGTGCGTGAGTGTGTTAGTGTTCCAGCAAGCGTGCGTGAGAGTGTTAGTGTGAGTGTTCCAGCAAGCGTGCGTGAGAGTGTTAGTGTTCCAGCAAGCGTGCGTGAGAGTGTTAGTGTTCCAGCAAGCGTGCGTGAGAGTGTTAGTGTTCCAGCAAGCGTGCGTGAGAGTGTTAGTGTTCCAGCAAGCGTGCGTGAGAGTGTTAGTGTTCCAGCAAGCGTGCGTGAGAGTGTTAGTGTTCCAGCAAGCGTGCGTGAGAGTGTTAGTGTTCCAGCAAGCGTGCGTGAGAGTGTTAGTGTTCCAGCAAGCGTGCGTGAGAGTGTTAGTGTTCCAGCAAGCGTGCGTGAGAGTGTTAGTGTTCCAGCAAGCGTGCGTGAGAGTGTTAGTGTTCCAGCAAGCGTGCGTGAGCGTGTTAGTGTTCCAGCAAGCGTGCGTGAGTGTGTTAGTGTTCCAGCAAGCGTGCGTGAGAGTGTTAGTGTTCCAGCAAGCGTGCGTGAGAGTGTTAGTGTTCCAGCAAGCGTGCGTGAGCGTGTTAGTGTTCCAGCAAGCGTGCGTGAGAGTGTTAGTGTTCCAGCAAGCGTGCGTGAGAGTGTTAGTGTTCCAGCAAGCGTGCGTGAGTGTGTTAGTGTTCCAGCAAGCGTGCGTGAGAGTGTTAGTGTTCCAGCAAGCGTGCGTGAGTGTGTTAGTGTTCCAGCAAGCGTGCGTGAGAGTGTTAGTGTTCCAGCAAGCGTGCGTGAGTGAGTGTTAGTGTTCCAGCAAGCAGAGTGTTAGCCAGCAAGCGTGCGTGAGAGTGTTAGTGTTCCAGTGTGAGTGTGTTAGTGTTCCAGCAAGCGTGCGTGAGTGTGTTAGTGTTCCAGCAAGCGTGCGTGAGAGTGTTAGTGTTCCAGCAAGCGTGCGTGAGCGTGTTAGTGTTCCAGCAAGCGTGTGAGTGTTCCAGCAAGCGTGTTGTTAGTGTTCCAGCAAGCGTGCGTGAGAGTGTTAGTGTTCCAGCAAGCGTGCGTGAGAGTGTTAGTGTTCCAGCAAGCGTGCGTGAGAGTGTTAGTGTTCCAGCAAGCGTGCGTGAGCGTGTTAGTGTTCCAGCAAGCGTGCGTGAGTGTGTTAGTGTTCCAGCAAGCGTGCGTGAGAGTGTTAGTGTTCCAGCAAGCGTGCGTGAGAGTGTTAGTGTTCCAGCAAGCGTGCGTGAGAGTGTTAGTGTTCCAGCAAGCGTGCGTGAGAGTGTTAGTGTTCCAGCAAGCGTGCGTGAGAGTGTTAGTGTTCCAGCAAGCGTGCGTGAGTGTTCCAGCAAGCGTGCGTGAGTGTTCCAGCAAGCGTGCGTGAGAGTGTTAGTGTTCCAGCAAGCGTGCGTGAGAGTGTTAGTGTTCCAGCAAGCGTGGTGAGTGTTCCAGTGTTAGTGTTCGTGAGAGTGTTAGTGTTCCAGAAAGCGTGCGTGAGAGTGTTAGTGTTCCAGCAAGCGTGCGTGAGAGTGTTAGTCTTCCAGCAAGCGTGCATGAGTGTTCCAGTGTTAGTGTTCCAGCAAGCGTGCGTGAGAGTGTTAGTGTTCCAGCAAGCGTGCGTGAGAGTGTTAGTGCGTTCCAGCAAGCGTGCGTGAGTGTTAGTGTTAGTGTTCCAGCAAGCGTGCGTGAGAGTGTTAGTGTTCCAGCAAGCGTGCGTGAGAGTGTTAGTGTTCCAGCAAGCGTGCGTGAGAGTGTTAGTGTTCCAGCAAGCGTGCGTGAGAGTGTTAGTGTTCCAGCAAGCGTGCGTGAGAGTGTTAGTGTTCCAGCAAGCGTGCGTGAGAGTGTTAGTGTTCCAGCAAGCGTGCGTGAGTGTTCCGGCAAGCGTGCGTGAGAGTGTTAGTGTTCCAGTGTTCCAGCAAGCGTGCGTGAGAGTGTTAGTGTTCCAGCAAGCGTGCGTGAGAGTGTTAGTGTTCCAGCAAGCGTGCGTGAGAGTGTTAGTGTTCCAGCAAGCGTGCGTGAGAGTGTTAGTGTTCCAGCAAGCGTGCGTGAGAGTGTTAGTGTTCCAGCAAGCGTGCGTGAGAGTGTTAGTGTTCCAGCAAGCGTGCGTGAGAGTGTTAGTGTTCCAGCAAGCGTGCGTGAGAGTGTTAGTGTTCCAGCAAGCGTGCGTGAGAGTGTTAGTGTTCCAGCAAGCGTGCGTGAGAGTGTTAGTGTTCCAGCAAGCGTGCGTGAGAGTGTTAGTGTTCCAGCAAGCGTGCGTGAGAGTGTTAGTGTTCCAGCAAGCGTGCGTGAGCGTGTTAGTGTTCCAGCAAGCGTGCGTGAGCGTGTTAGTGTTCCAGCAAGCGTGCGTGAGAGTGTTAGTGTTCCAGCAAGCGTGCGTGAGCGTGTTAGTGTTCCAGCAAGCGTGCGTGAGTGTGTTAGTGTTCCAGCAAGCGTGCGTGAGAGTGTTAGTGTTCCAGCAAGCGTGCGTGAGCGTGTTAGTGTTCCAGCAAGCGTGCGTGAGAGTGTTAGTGTTCCAGCAAGCGTGCGTGAGAGTGTTAGTGTTCCAGCAAGCGTGCGTGAGAGTGTTAGTGTTCCAGCAAGCGTGCGTGAGTGTGTTAGTGTTCCAGCAAGCGTGCGTGAGAGTGTTAGTGTTCCAGCAAGCGTGCGTGTTCCAGCAAGTGTTAGTGTTCCAGCAAGCGTGCGTGAGTGTGAGAGTGTTAGTGTTCCAGCAAGCGTGCGTGAGTGTGTTAGTGTTCCAGCAAGCGTGCGTGAGAGTGTTAGTGTTCCAGCAAGCGTGCGTGAGAGTGTTAGTGTTCCAGCAAGCGTGCGTGAGAGTGTTAGTGTTCCAGCAAGCGTGCGTGAGAGTGTTAGTGTTCCAGCAAGCGTGCGTGAGAGTGTTAGTGTTCCAGCAAGCGTGCGTGAGAGTGTTAGTGTTCCAGCAAGCGTGCGTGAGAGTGTTAGTGTTCCAGCAAGCGTGCGTGAGAGTGTTAGTGTTCCAGCAAGCGGGCGTGAGTGAGAGTGTTAGTGTTCCAGCAAGCGTGCGTGAGAGTGTTAGTGTTCCAGCAAGCGTGCGTGAGAGTGTTAGTGTTCCAGCAAGCGTGCGTGAGAGTGTTAGTGTTCCAGCAAGCGTGCGTGAGAGTGTTAGTGTTCCAGCAAGCGTGCGTGAGAGTGTTAGTGTTCCAGCAAGCGTGCGTGAGAGTGTTAGTGTTCCAGCAAGCGTGCGTGAGAGTGTTAGTGTTCCAGCAAGCGTGCGTGAGAGTGTTAGTGTTCCAGCAAGCGTGCGTGAGAGTGTTAGTGTTCCAGCAAGCGTGCGTGAGAGTGTTAGTGTTCCAGCAAGCGTGCGTGAGAGTGTTAGTGTTCCAGCAAGCGTGCGTGAGAGTGTTAGTGTTCCAGCAAGCGTGCGTGAGAGTGTTAGTGTTCCAGCAAGCGTGCGTGAGCGTGTTAGTGTTCCAGCAAGCGTGCGTGAGCGTGTTAGTGTTCCAGCAAGCGTGCGTGAGTGTGTTAGTGTTCCAGAAAGCGTGCGTGAGAGTGTTAGTGTTCCAGCAAGCGTGTTCCAGCAAGCGTGCGTGAGAGTGTTAGTGTTCCAGCAAGCGTGCGTGAGCGTGTTAGTGTTCCAGCAAGCGTGCGTGAGAGTGTTAGTGTTCCAGCAAGCGTGCGTGAGCGTGTTAGTGTTCCAGCAAGCGTGCGTGAGAGTGTTAGTGTTCCAGCAAGCGTGCGTGAGAGTGTTAGTGTTCCAGCAAGCGTGCGTGAGAGTGTTAGTGTTCCAGCAAGCGTGCGTGAGAGTGTTAGTGTTCCAGCAAGCGTGCGTGAGTGTTCCAGTGTTAGTGTTCCAGCAAGCGTGCGTGAGTGTGTTAGTGTTCCAGCAAGCGTGCGTGAGTGTGTTAGTGTTCCAGCAAGCGTGCGTGAGAGTGTTAGTGTTCCAGCAAGCGTGCGTGAGAGTGTTAGTGTTCCAGCAAGCGTGCGTGAGCGTGTTAGTGTTCCAGTGTGAGGGTGTTAGTGTTCCAGCAAGCGTGCGTGAGAGTGTTAGTGTTCCAGCAAGCGTGCGTGAGTGTGTTAGTGTTCCAGCAAGCGTGCGTGAGAGTGTTAGTGTTCCAGCAAGCGTGCGTGAGAGTGTTAGTGTTCCAGCAAGCGTGCGTGAGTGTGTTAGTGTTCCAGCAAGCGTGCGTGAGAGTTAGCAAGCGTGCGTGAGAGTGTGCGTGAGCGTGTTAGTGTTCCAGCAAGCGTGCGTGAGAGTGTTAGTGTTCCAGCAAGCGTGCGTGAGAGTGTTAGTGTTCCAGCAAGCGTGCGTGAGAGTGTTAGTGTTCCAGCAAGCGTGCGTGAGAGTGTTAGTGTTCCAGCAAGCGTGCGTGAGAGTGTTAGTGTTCCAGCAAGCGTGCGTGAGAGTGTTAGTGTTCCAGCAAGCGTGCGTGAGAGTGTTAGTGTTCCAGCAAGCGTGCGTGAGAGTGTTAGTGTTGCGTGAGAGTGTTAGTGTTCCAGCAAGCGTGCGTGAGCGTGTTAGTGTTAGTGTTCCAGCAAGCGTGCGTGAGAGTGTTAGTGTTCCAGCAAGCGTGCGTGAGCGTGTTAGTGTTCCAGCAAGCGTGCGTGAGAGTGTTAGTGTTCCAGCAAGCGTGCGTGAGAGTGTTAGTGTTCCAGCAAGCGTGCGTGAGAGTGTTAGTGTTCCAGCAAGCGTGCGTGAGAGTGTTAGTGTTCCAGCAAGCGTGCGTGAGAGTGTTAGTGTTCCAGCAAGCGTGCGTGAGAGTGTTAGTGTTCCAGCAAGCGTGCGTGAGAGTGTTAGTGTTCCAGCAAGCGTGCGTGAGAGTGTTAGTGTTCCAGCAAGCGTGCGTGAGAGTGTTAGTGTTCCAGCAAGCGTGCGTGAGAGTGTTAGTGTTCCAGCAAGCGTGCGTGAGAGTGTTAGTGTTCCAGCAAGCGTGCGTGAGAGTGTTCCAGTGTTAGTGTTCCAGCAAGCGTGCGTGAGAGTGTTAGTGTTCCAGCAAGCGTGCGTGAGAGTGTTAGTGTTCCAGCAAGCGTGCGTGAGCGTGTTAGTGTTCCAGCAAGCGTGCGTGAGAGTGTTAGTGTTCCAGCAAGCGTGCGTGAGAGTGTTAGTGTTCCAGCAAGCGTGCGTGAGAGTGTTAGTGTTCCAGCAAGCGTGCGTGAGCGTGTTAGTGTTCCAGCAAGCGTGCGTGAGAGTGTTAGTGTTCCAGCTAGCGTGCGTGAGAGTGTTAGTGTTCCAGCAAGCGTGCGTGAGTGTGTTAGTGTTCCAGCAAGCGTGCGTGAGAGTGTTAGTGTTCCAGCAAGCGTGTTAGTGTTCCAGCAAGCGTGCGTGAGAGTGTTAGTGTTCCAGCAAGCGTGCGTGAGAGTGTTAGTGTTCCAGCAAGCGTGCGTGAGAGTGTTAGTGTTCCAGCAAGCGTGCGTGAGAGTGTTAGTGTTCCAGCAAGCGTGCGTGAGAGTGTTAGTGTTCCAGCAAGCGTGCGTGAGAGTGTTAGTGTTCCAGCAAGCGTGCGTGAGAGTGTTAGTGTTCCAGCAAGCGTGCGTGAGAGTGTTCCAGCAAGCGTAGTGTTCCAGCAAGCGTGCGTGAGAGTGTTAGTGTTCCAGCAAGCGTGCGTGAGAGTGTTAGTGTTCCAGCAAGCGTGCGTGAGAGTGTTAGTGTTCCAGCAAGCGTGCGTGAGAGTGTTAGTGTTCCAGCAAGCGTGCGTGAGAGTGTTAGTTTTCCAGCAAGCGTGCGTGAGTGTTCCAGTGTTAGTGTTCCAGCAAGCGTGCGTGAGAGTGTTAGTGTTCCAGCAAGCGTGCGTGAGAGTGTGAGTGCGTGAGAGTGTTAGTGTTCCAGCAAGCGTGCGTGAGAGTGTTAGTGTTCCAGCAAGCGTGCGTGAGTGTTCCAGCAAGTGTTAGTGTTCCAGCAAGCGTGCATGAGAGTGTTAGTGTTCCAGCAAGCGTGCGTGAGTGTTAGTGTTCCAGCAAGCGTGCGTGAGAGTGTTAGCAAGCGTGCGTGAGAGTGTTAGTGTTCCAGCAGCAAGCGTGCGTGAGAGTGTTCCAGCAAGCGTGCGTGAGAGTGTTAGTGTTCCAGCAAGCGTGCGTGAGAGTGTTAGTGTTCCAGCAAGCGTGCGTGAGAGTGTTCCAGCAAGCGTGCGTGAGAGTGTTAGTGTTCCAGCAAGCGTGCGTGAGTGTTCCAGTGTTGCGTGAGTGTGTTAGTGTTCCAGCAAGCGTGCGTGAGAGTGTTAGTGTTCCAGCAAGCGTGCGTGAGCGTGTTAGTGTTCCAGCAAGCGTGCGTGAGAGTGTTAGTGTTCCAGCAAGCGTGTTGTTAGTGTTCCAGCAAGCGTGCGTGAGAGTGTTAGTGTTCCAGCAAGTGTTAGTGTTCGTGCGTGAGTGTTCCAGCAAGTGTTAGTGTTCCAGCAAGCGTGCGTGAGTGTGTTAGTGTTCCAGCAAGCGTGCGTGAGAGTGTTAGTGTTCCAGCAAGCGTGCGTGAGAGTGTTGCGTGAGTGTTCCAGCAAGCGTGCGTGAGAGTGTTAGTGTTCCAGCAAGCGTGCGTGAGAGTGTTAGTGTTCCAGCAAGCGTGCGTGAGTGTGTTAGTGTTCCAGCAAGCGTGCGTGAGAGTGTTAGTGTTCCAGCAAGCGTGCGTGAGAGTGTTAGTGTTCCAGCAAGCGTGCGTGAGAGTGTTAGTGTTCCAGCAAGCGTGCATGAGAGTGTTAGTGTTCCAGCAAGCGTGCGTGAGTGTTAGTGTTCCAGCAAGCGTGCGTGAGAGTGTTAGTGTTCCAGCAAGCGTGCGTGAGAGTGTTAGTGTTCCAGCAAGCGTTGAGAGTGTTAGTGTTCCAGCAAGCGTGCGTGAGAGTGTTAGTGTTCCAGCAAGCGTGCGTGAGAGTGTTAGTGTTCCAGTGCGTTAGTGTTCCAGCAAGCGTGCGTGAGAGTGTTAGTGTTCCAGCAAGCGTGCGTGAGTGTTCCAGCAGTGTTAGTGTTCCAGCAAGCGTGCGTGAGAGTGTTAGTGTTCCAGCAAGCGTGCGTGAGAGGGTTAGTGTTCCAAGCAAGCGTGCGTGAGAGTGTTCCAGCAAGCGTGCGTGAGAGTGTTAGTGTTCCAGCAAGCGTGCGTGAGCGTGTTAGTGTTCCAGCAAGCGTGCGTGAGAGTGTTAGTGTTCCAGCAAGCGTGCGTGAGAGTGTTAGTGTTCCAGCAAGCGTGCGTGAGAGTGTTAGTGTTCCAGCAAGCGTGCGTGAGAGTGTTAGTGTTCCAGCAAGCGTGCGTGAGAGTGTTAGTGTTCCAGCAAGCGTGCGTGAGAGTGTTAGTGTTCCAGCAAGCGTGCGTGAGAGTGTTAGTGTTCCAGCAAGCGTGCGTGAGAGTGTTAGTGTTCCAGCAAGCGTGCGTGAGAGTGTTAGTGTTCCAGCAAGCGTGCGTGAGAGTGTTAGTGTTCCAGCAAGCGTGCGTGAGAGTTAGTGTTCCAGTGCGTGAGAGTGTTATTGTTCCAGCAAGCGTGCGTGAGAGTGTTAGTGTTCCAGCAAGCGTGCGTGAGAGTGTTAGTGTTCCAGCAAGCGTGCGTGAGTGTGAGTGTTCCAGTGCGTGAGTGTAGTGTTCCAGCAAGCGTGCGTGAGAGTGTTAGTGTTCCAGCAAGCGTGCGTGAGAGTGTTAGTGTTCCAGCAAGCGTGCGTGAGAGTGTTAGTGTTCCAGCAAGCGTGCGTGAGAGTGTTAGTGTTCCAGCAAGCGTGCGTGAGAGTGTTAGTGTTCCAGCAAGCGTGCGTGAGTGTGTTAGTGTTCCAGCAAGCGTGCGTGAGAGTGTTAGTGTTCCAGCAAGCGTGCGTGAGAGTGTTAGTGTTCCAGCAAGCGTGCGTGAGCGTGTTAGTGTTCCAGCAAGCGTGAGAGTGTGAGTGTGTTAGTGTTCCAGCAAGCGTGCGTGAGAGTGTTAGTGTTCCAGCAAGCGTGCGTGAGAGTGTTAGTGTTCCAGCAAGCGTGCGTGAGCGTGTTAGTGTTCCAGCAAGCGTGCGTGAGAGTGTTAGTGTTCCAGCAAGCGTGCGTGAGTGTGTTAGTGTTAGTGTTCCAGCAAGCGTGCGTGAGAGTGTTAGTGTTCCAGCAAGCGTGCGTGAGAGTGTTAGTGTTCCAGCAAGCGTGCGTGAGAGTGTTAGTGTTCCAGCAAGCGTGCGTGAGAGTGTTAGTGTTCCAGCAAGCGTGCGTGAGTGTGTTAGTGTTCCAGCAAGCGTGCGTGAGAGTGTTAGTGTTCCAGCAAGCGTGCGTGAGAGTGTTAGTGTTCCAGCAAGCGTGCGTGAGAGTGTTAGTGTTCCAGCAAGCGTGCGTGAGAGTGTTAGTGTTCCAGCAAGCGTGCGTGAGAGTGTTAGTGTTCCAGCAAGCGTGCGAGCGTGAGTGTTCCAGCAAGCGTGCGTGAGCGTGTTAGTGTTCCAGCAAGCGTGCGTGAGAGTGTTAGTGTTCCAGCAAGCGTGCGTGAGAGTGTTAGTGTTCCAGCAAGCGTGCGTGAGAGTGTTAGTGTTCCAGCAAGCGTGCGTGAGAGTGTTAGTGTTCCAGCAAGCGTGCGTGAGAGTGTTAGTGTTCCAGCAAGCGTGCGTGAGAGTGTTAGTGTTCCAGCAAGCGTGCGTGAGAGTGTTAGTGTTCCAGCAAGCGTGCGTGAGAGTGTTAGTGTTCCAGCAAGCGTGCGTGAGAGTGTTAGTGTTCCAGCAAGCGTGCGTGAGAGTGTTAGTGTTCCAGCAAGCGTGCGTGAGAGTGTTAGTGTTCCAGCAAGCGTGCGTGAGCGTGTTAGTGTTAGGTTTCCAGCAAGCGTGCGTGAGAGTGTTAGTGTTCCAGCAAGCGTGCGTGAGAGTGTTAGTGTTCCAGCAAGCGTGCGTGAGAGTGTTAGTGTTCCAGCAAGCGTGCGTGAGAGTGTTAGTGTTCCAGCAAGCGTGCGTGAGAGTGTTAGTGTTCCAGCAAGCGTGCGTGAGTTCCAGTGTTAGTGTTCCAGCAAGCGTGCGTGAGTGTTCCAGCAAGTGTTAGTGTTCCAGCAAGCGTGCGTGAGAGTGTTAGTGTTCCAGCAAGCGTGCGTGAGTGTTCCAGCAAGCGTGCGTGAGAGTGTTAGTGTTCCAGCAAGCGTGCGTGTGTTAGTGTTCCAGCAAGCGTGCGTGAGTGTGTTAGTGTTCCAGCAAGCGTGCGGGAGAGTCTTAGTGTTGTTAGTGTTCCAGCAAGCGTGCGTGAGAGCAAGCGTGTGTGAGCGTGTTAGTGTTCCAGCAAGCGTGCGTGAGAGTGTTAGTGTTCCAGCAAGCGTGCGTGAGGGTGTTAGTGTTCCAGCAAGCGTGAGAGTGCCAGCAAGCGGGCGTGAGTGTTAGTGTTCCAGCAAGCGTGCGTGAGAGTGTTAGTGTTCCAGCAAGCGTGCGTGAGAGTGTTAGTGTTCCAGCAAGCGTGCGTGAGAGTGTTAGTGTTCCAGCAAGCGTGCGTGAGAGTGTTAGTGTTCCAGCAAGCGTGCGTGAGAGTGTTAGTGTTCCAGCAAGCGTGCGTGAGAGTGTTAGTGTTCCAGCAAGCGTGCGTGAGAGTGTTAGTGTTCCAGCAAGCGTGCGTGAGAGTGTTAGTGTTCCAGCAAGCGTGCATGAGAGTGTTAGTGTTCCAGCAAGCGTGCGTGAGTGTTAGTGTTCCAGTGTTAGTGTTCCAGCAAGCGTGCGTGAGAGTGTTAGTGTTCCAGCAAGCGTGCGTGAGAGTGTTAGTGTTCCAGCAAGCGTGCGTGAGCGTGTTAGTGTTCCAGCAAGCGTGCGTGAGAGTGTTAGTGTTCCAGCAAGCGTGCGTGAGTGTTCCAGTGTTAGTGTTCCAGCAAGCGTGCATGAGAGTGTTAGTGTTCCAGTGCGTGAGCGTGTTAGTGTTCCAGCAAGCGTGCGTGAGCGTGTTAGTGTTCCAGCAAGCGTGCGTGAGAGTGTTAGTGTTCCAGCAAGCGTGCGTGAGTGTGTTAGTGTTCCAGCAAGCGTGCGTGAGTGTGTTAGTGTTCCAGCAAGCGTGCGTGAGAGTGTTAGTGTTCCAGCAAGCGTGCGTGAGAGTGTTAGTGTTCCAGCAAGCGTGCGTGAGAGTGTTAGTGTTCCAGCAAGCGTGCGTGAGTGTTCCAGCAAGCGTGTTAGTGTTCCAGCAAGCGTGCGTGAGAGTGTTAGTGTTCCAGCAAGCGTGCATGAGAGTGTTAGTGTTCCAGCAAGCGTGCGTGAGTGTTAGTGTTCCAGCAAGCGTGCGTGAGAGTGTTAGTGTTCCAGCAAGCGTGCGTGAGAGTGTTAGTGTTCCAGCAAGCGTGCGTGAGAGTGTTAGTGTTCCAGCAAGCGTGCGTGAGAGTGTTAGTGTTCCAGCAAGCGTGCGTGAGAGTGTTAGTGTTCCAGCAAGCGTGCGTGAGAGTGTTAGTGTTCCAGCAAGCGTGCGTGAGAGTGTTAGTGTTCCAGCAAGCGTGCGTGAGAGTGTTAGTGTTCCAGCAAGCGTGCGTGAGAGTGTTAGTGTTCCAGCAAGCGTGCGTGAGCGTGTTAGTGTTCCAGCAAGCGTGCGTGAGCGTGTTAGTGTTCCAGCAAGCGTGCGTGAGAGTGTATATGTTCCAGCAAGCGTGCGTGAGAGTGTTAGTGTTCCAGCAAGCGTGCGTGAGCGTGTTAGTGTTCCAGCAAGCGTGCGTGAGAGTGTATATGTTCCAGCAAGCGTGCGTGAGAGTGTTAGTGTTCCAGCAAGCGTGCGTGAGCGTGGTAGTGTTCCAGCAAGCGTGCGTGAGAGTGTTAGTGTTCCAGCAAGCGTGCGTGAGAGTGTTAGTGTTCCAGCAAGCGTGCGTGAGAGTGTTAGTGTTCCAGCAAGCGTGCGTGAGCGTGTTAGTGTTCCAGCAAGCGTGCTTGAGAGTGTATATGTTCCAGCAAGCGTGCGTGAGAGTGTTAGTGTTCCAGCAAGCGTGCGTGAGCGTGTTAGTGTTCCAGCAAGCGTGCTTGAGAGTGTATATGTTCCAGCAAGCGTGCGTGAGAGTGTTAGTGTTCCAGCATGAGTGCGTGAGCGTGTTAGTGTTCCGGTAAGTGTGCGTGTGTTAGTGTTCCAGCAAGCGTGCGTGAGTGTGTTAGTGTTCCAGCAAGCGTGTGTGAGCGTGTTAGTGTTCCAGCAAGCGTGCGTGAGAGTGTTTGTGTTCCAGCAAGCGTGCGTGAGTGTGTTAGTGTTACAGCAAGCGTGCGTGAGAGTGTTAGTGTTCCAGCAAGCGTGCGTGATTGTGTTAGTGTTCCAGCAAGCGTGCGTGAGCGTGTTAGTGTTCCAGCAAGTGTGCCTGAGAGTGTTAGTGTTCCAGCAAGCGTGCGTGAGAGTGTTAGTGTTCCAGCAAGCGTGCGTGAGCGTGTTAGTGTTCCAGCAAGCGTGCGTGAGTGTGTTAGTGTTACAGCAAGCGTGCGTGAGAGTGTTAGTGTTCCAGCAAGCGTGCGTGAGAGTGTTAGTGTTCCAGCAAGCGTGCGTGATTGTGTTAGTGTTCCAGCAAGCGTGCGTGAGCGTGTTAGTGTTCCAGCAAGTGTGCATGAGAGTGTTAGTGTTCCGGCAAGCGTGCGTGAGCGTGTTAGTGTTCCAGCAAGCGTGCGTGAGTGTGTTAGTGTTCCAGCAAGCGTGCGTGAGAGTATTAGTGTTCCAGCAAGCGTGCGTGAGAGTGTTAGTGTTCCAGCAAGCGTGCGTGAGAGTGTTAGTGTTCCAGCAAGCGTGCGTGAGCGTGTTAGTGTTCCAGCAAGCGTGCGTGAGAGTGTTAGTGTTCCAGCAAGCGTGCGTGAGTGTGTTAGTATTCCAGTAAGCGTGCATGAGCGTGTTAGGAGCAAGTGGAGACGAATGATCTTTCAGAATTTGACGTGCTCTTGGAGTGTATGCAAATTAAGATTTATGAAGAGATTCAGGGAAACCGGTTAGCCGGACTCGATCCCTTGAGACTGAGGTACAGTGTTTGCGCTCTGAAGAAAGGTAGTTTATTGTTGAAGTTTTATAACTAGCGACGCGCATCTCAGGCAAAACAGTGATGGAGAGAATGATGGTAAGTGTTTCTTTTTTCTAGGGTCACCCTTTCTAGGTGGGAAACGGCCTATGTGTTAATAAAAATTATTATTATTAATATTATTATTATTATTATTATTATTATTATTATTATTATTATTATTATTATTATTATTATTATTATTATTATTATTATTAATATTATTATTATTGTTTTTGTTGTTACTATTATTCAGGTATACGCAAAGAACCAGGGTAACTCCCACCTGGAGTACTGGGAGGTGGAGCCAGGTAGTGGGTCGTCACTGGACTACACTGTGCTGTACAACATTACCACTTTTGAAGAGTTCTGGGAACCTGTGCTCATCCTGCCCTACACAGCGCCGCCCTTCGATGAGAGATTCATCGGCTACGGCTTTACCAGAAACAGTCAGGTTCGTCTCAACTCTTCTGACAGTTGTGATGGAGATACATTGTATTTCATTAAGAATGTGACATGCAACACCTACCCGCTTCATGGGGTATTCACCTGTCAGGTAACACAAATCAATTCCACCTCCTAGACAGCCCTTCAGCCTCACAAAATCGGTTTTATGTAAGAGATCTTGATTTGATTGTAGTTATTAAGGTAATTTCATTATATATTGAAAACGGGTGATTTATGATTTCTTTCCATAAACTCATTATCAACCTCAAGATTATTTATTGAAGAGTCCATGTTAGCAAGAAGCAAGTCCATGTTAGCAAGAAGCAAGTCCATGTTAGCAAGAAGCAAGTCCATGTTAGCAAGAAGCAAGTCCATGTTAGCAAGAACCAAGTCCATGTTAGCAAGAAGCAAGTCCATGTTAGCAAGAAGCAAGTCCATGTTAGCAAGAAGCAAGTCCATGTTAGCAAGAAGCAAGTCCATGTTAGCAAGAAGCAAGTCCATGTTAGCAAGAAGCAAGTCCATGTTAGCAAGAAGCAAGTCCATGTTAGCAAGAAGCAAGTCCATGTTAGCAAGAAGCAAGTCCATGTTAGCAAGAAGCAAGTCCATGTTAGCAAGAAGCAAGTCCATGTTAGCAAGAACCAAGTCCATGTTAGCAAGAAGCAAATCCATGTTAGCAAGAACCAAGTCCATGTTAGCAAGAAGCAAGTCCATGTTAGCAAGAAGCAAGTCCATGTTAGCAAGAAGCAAGTCCATGTTAGCAAGAACCAAGTCCATATTAGCAAGAACCAAGTCCATGTTATCAAGAACCAAGTTCATGTTAGCAAGAAGCAAGTCCATGTTAGCAAGAACCAAGTCCATATTAGCAAGAACCAAGTCCATGTTAGCAAGAACCAAGTCCATGTTAGCAAGAACCAAATCCATGTTAGCAAGAACCAAGTCCATGTTAGCAAGAACCAAGTCCATATTAGCAAGAACCAAGTCCATGTTAGCAAGAACCAAGTCCATGTTAGCAAGAACCAAGTTCATGTTAGCAAGAAGCAAGTCCATGTTAGCAAGAACCAAGTCCATGTTAGCAAGAACCAAGTCCATGTTAGCAAGAAGCAAGTCCATGTTAGCAAGAACCAAGTCCATGTTAGCAAGAACCAAGTCCATGTTAGCAAGAACCAAGTCCATGTTAGCAAGAACCAAGTCCATGTTAGCAAGAAGCAAGTCCATGTTAGCAAGAACCAAGTCCATTTTAGCAAGAACCAAGTTCATGTTAGCAAGAAGCAAGTCCATGTTAGCAAGAACCAAGTCCATGTTAGCAAGAACCAAGTCCATGTTAGCAAGAAGCAAGTCCATATTAGCAAGAACCAAGTCCATGTTAGCAAGAACCAAGTCCATGTTAGCAAGAACCAAGTCCATGTTAGCAAGAACCAAGTCCATGTTAGCAAGAAGCAAGTCCATGTTAGCAAGAACCAAGTCCATGTTAGCAAGAAGCAAGTCCATGTTAGCATGAAGCAAGTCCATGTTAGCAAGAAGCAAGTCCATGTTAGCAAGAACCAAGTCCATGTTAGCAAGAAGCAAGTCCATATTAGCAAGAACCAAATCCATGTTAGCAAGAACCAAGTCCATGTTAGCAAGAACCAAGTCCATGTTAGCAAGAAGCAAGTCCATGTTAGCAAGAACCAAGTCCATGTTAGCAAGAACCAAGTCCATGTTAGCAAGAACCAAGTCCATATTAGCAAGAACCAAGTCCATGTTAGCAAGAACCAAGTCCATGTTAGCAAGAACCAAGTCCATGTTAGCAAGAACCAAGTTCATGTTAGCAAGAACCAAGTCCATGTTAGCAAGAACCAAGTCCATGTTAGCAAGAACCAAGTCCATGTTAGCAAGAACCAAGTCCATGTTAGCAAGAACCAAGTCCATGTTAGCAAGAACCAAGTCCATGTTAGCAAGAACCAAGTCCATGTTAGCAAGAAGCAAGTCCATGTTAGCAAGAACCAAGTCTAGCAGGTTATTTCTGGATTGTACCTAGAAAGTTGCAAGACTCAAAATTTCTTGTCAAATTGCAGAATCAGTTTTGCTAAAGTTAAAATCTGCCATTAAACCAACATTTTCGATATCAAGATGCCATAGTAATTTCGTCCCATAGAGGTTTACTATGTTCCCTACGTGGGTTTGAGGGTCTGATATCACATCCAAGATTAGCTATTCACGGCCCTCAAGAAACTGTAGTCTAATAGAATCGATGTCTGTCGCTCATTTTTCTATGTGGTCCAGTGCAACAGTTTAAATTATTTCTAACATATATCAGCACTCATTCCTGTTGACTGTATCGTAGTGGAGTAATTTATAGCCTTGTAAATGGCATTCAGAAGACATTTCTATATCTTTCAGGCTGAACCAGATCTCTGTTAGAGCAATAATATTCTTGCGTCCTGACCATTCAATCATACCTACTCTCCTTTGCTTAAAT